>NC_066539.1:6798018-6930518 GCF_024679095.1 Eriocheir sinensis
GCTAACATCAGTCATCAGTAACAGTGTAGATAAATGTGCCTCGATGCCTATCGTAACGCTCCACCGCCCTCCCGCACCTTGGATTAATGACGAAGTGAAAGAAGCAATCAGGGAACGAAACAGCGCTCAAAAACTATTAAAAAACACCGGTTAAACACAACTCTACAGATGAAATTTAAAGAAATTAAGAGGAGGGTAAAAAATATAATTACATCTACAAAGAAAAAATACTACCACCAAGAATTACAAAACTGCAGAAATAACACAGCCGCAAGATGGAAAACCTTACGGAGTGTAATTCCCAGCAAAACAGCACGACCACGCTGCCCCTCGGAAACGTAAATGACAAATAAAATATTTAAAAAAAATTCTCTGCGAGTGTCGGCTTAAGAACTTATGAGTCCACTCAGAAGTAATTAAGAGTTGACCGCTCTAATCCCCCTACTGAAAGCTGTGTCCCATCCCCCGTACCCTCCACCAGCTGACCGCTCTAATCCCCCTACTGAAGGCTGTGTCCCATCCCCCGTACCCTCCACCAGCTGACCGCTCTAATCCCCCTACTGAAGGCTGTGTCCCATCCCCCGTACCCTCCACCAGCTGACCGCTCTAATCCCCCTACTGAAGGCTGTGTCCCATCCCCCGTACCCTCCACCAGCTGACCGCTCTAATCCCCCTACTGAAAGCTGTTTCCCATCCCCCGTACCCTCCACCACCACCCCCACCAACCTCACGCTCTTCAGACCTCAGCCAGTGGACCAAGCCACCGTTATCCTAACCATACAGCAGCTTCAGAACACAAATTCCTTTGGCTGTGATAGTATTTCTCTTGAATTCATTAAAGATTCCTTGACTACTATCATATTCTACCTCAAAACTATTATTAACAAGTCTATTGTCACCGGTATTTTCCCTGCCTCCTGGAAAAACGCAACAGTCACTCCCCTACACAAAAACGGAGATCAAGATGACATAGGTAATTATCGTCCCATCTCCCTACTTTCTTCCTTCTCTAAAATACTTGAAAAAATAATTGCTAACCAATTAGTGTCATTCCTAGAAAGCAATAACCTTCTCTCTCCTACACAGCATGGTTTTAGACCTAAACTTTCTACCGAGACAGCTCTCCAAGTCATCACAGATATAATATATAATAACATAGACCAAAAGAGAATATCCCTTCTTACACTGTGTGATCTATCTAAGGCCTTCGATAGCGTCAATCATACCATCCTCCTTCGTAAACTACGCCTGATCAATGTTGACACTTTTTAGTTCGATAATTACCTTAATAACAGAACACAATCAGTCCGCATCAGCAACACAATCTCCTCCAGACAAGCTGTTCCCTATGGCGTCCCCCAAGGCTCTATACTCGGGCCGTTATTATTCACCATCCACGTCAATGACATGTCCAGACAAATCAACAACTGCCTCCTGGTGCAATATGCCGATGACACACAGTTCTATAGCGGCACCATCAACGACCTAGACTCTCTAATCTCCACAACTGAAAACACTCTCAAATAAATAAAAACATATTTTCTAAGAAATGGCCTTAAGCTCAATTCAAATAAAACTCAATGCATATTCTTAGGCACACGTCGACTCCTAGCACACCTACCCAACAATATCACCATAAGATGTGCCGACAGTGACATTCAGCCCTCCACCCACGCCAAAAACCTCGGCATATATTTAGACTCCTACTTGACGTTCGACAGGCACATAAGTGAAACCATAAAGAAAGCAATGGGAACCTTGATGTTTATTAACAGGAACAAAGACCACTTCGACAAAGAGACACGAATCACCATCCTTCAGTCACTGGTACTCAGCACCATCCAATACGGCATCACCATTTGGGGGACCACCAACTCTACCTTACTTGACAAGGTACAGAAAGTACAAAACTTTGCAATCAAAGTAGCAGACGGGAAAGCCAGGAAATTTGATCACGTCACACCATTATTTAATGAATTGCAGTGGCTCAGAATAAAAGATCTCGTCACCTTCATCACTTTTTAAACACAAAATAAAAGATCTCCCAGACCATATCCTCTCCCTTCCAACTGTTAACACTATAACAAACTCCACGACACGGCAGCAGAACAATCTATATGTCCCCAGAACAAACACTGACACAGGTGCGAGAGCTCTTTCTGTACTAGGGCCTAAGCTGTGGAACTCACTACCTTGTGAAATAAAAAAAACTCCAGCAACTTGACTGCATTGAAAACGAAGCTCAAAAAGAAATTACTGACTTCTGTATGATAACAATGTATATATTCTTCATTTATATCTAATGTGTATTGTGTAATGTATGTGTAGAATACCCACTTCTAGTGGAAATAAAGTTTATTATTATTATTATTATTATTATTATTATTATTCCTTCCCTCCCTCCCTCCCTCCCTCCTTCCTTCCTTCCCTCCCTCCTTCCTTCCTTCCTTCCTTCCCTCCCTCCCTCCCTCCCTCCTTCCTTCCTTCCTTCCCTCCCTCCCTCCCTCCTTCCTTCCTTCCCTCCCTCCCTCCCTCCCTCCTTCCTTCCTTCCTTCCTTCCTTCCTTCCTTCCTTCCTTCCTTCCTCCCTCCTTCCTCCCTCCCCCTCCTCCCTCCCTTCCTCCCTCCTTCCTCCCTCCTTCCTTCCTTCCTTCCCTCCTCCTTCCTTCTCCCTCCCTCCTGTGAACTCCTCCTCTTGAATTCTCTCTCTCTCTCTCTCTCTCTCTCTCTCTCTCTCTCTCTCTCTCTCTCTCTCTCTCACCTCTCTCTCTCTCTCTCTCTCTCTCTCTCTCTCTCTCTCTCTCTCTCTCTCTCTCTCTCTCTCTCTCTCTCTCTCTCTCTCTCTCTCTCTCTCTCTCTCTCTCTCTCTCTCTCTCTCTCTCTCTCTCTATCTATCTATCTATCTATAAATCTATCCATCAGTATCAATGTATCTCTCATTCCAGTAATTTGACCTCATAAGCCTACTCAGATTTCTCTTCCCCAGCATCTTCTGTCATATTTCTCGTATTTCTCCTCAACCTACTTCTCCTTTTTTTCTTCTCCTCCTCCTCTTCCTTATCCTCTTATATCCTTGCTGGAATCACCATTGCAACTTTATCCCTCGCTCCTGCCGGCCATTGTGTCAGCAGCGGGACCTTCCGCGCTGACCATCATTATTCGGAAACCTAAAATTCTGGGACCATCAGATCATCAGGCGGACGGCCCACGGGCAAGCCTCGAATATCATGTTGGAGTCCAAGAAGAGGCGTCGGCCTCCGAGGCATTAAGACATGCTGCTGCCATGGAATACAAACACGCTTATATAGAATAGACAGCGAGCAAAAAGCAAAAACAGTTTAAACGAGTATTGCCGTGCAGAGTTTGCGTGCCGCTGAGCACTTAAAAGGAGGGCCACTGGGCGCAAGGCAAGGCCGCAGAAAGGAAGGAGGGTACAAAAGGGAGCGATGGAAGAATGGAGCTGCAACCATTCCCTTAATGCATCTCAGAAATGACTTACTCTCTCAGGGAAGAGCTGTGGAACTCACTACCTTGTGAAATAAAAAAAAAACTCCAGCAACTTGACTGCATTGAAAACGAAGCTCAAAAAGAAATTACTGACTTAACAATGTATATATTCTTCATTTATATCTAATGTGTATTGTGTAATGTATGTGTAGAATACCCACTTCTAGTGGAAATAAAGTTTATTATTATTATTATTATTATTCCTTCCTTCCTTCCCTCCCTCCCTCCTTCCTTCCTTCCCTCCCTCCCTCCCTCCCTCCTTCCTTCCCTCCCTCCCTCCTTCCTTCCTTCCCTCCCTCCCTCCCTCCCTCCCTCCTTCCTTCCTTCCTCCTCCCTCCTCCTCCTTCCTTCCTTCCTTCCTTCCTCCCTCCTCCTCCTCCTCCTTCCTTCCTTCCTTCCTTCCTTCCCTCCCTCCTCCTCCTCCTCCTTCCTTCCTTCCTCCTCCTCCTCCTCCTTCCTTCCTTCCTCCTCCCTCCTCCTTCCTTCCTTCCTTCCTCCTCCTCCTCCTCCTTCCTTCCTTCCTCCTCCTCCCTCCCTCCTTCCTTCCTTACCTCCTCTTCATCCTTCCTTCCTTCCCTCCCCCCATCCCTTCTTCCTTCCTTCCTTCCTTCCTTCCTCCCTCCCTCCGTCATTCCTTCCTTCCCTCCCTCCCTCCCTACTGCCCGTGGATGTCTACGACATCTAACGAGCTCCACCTGCCCGGGTTTGTTCGGAGTTTTCCCTCTCCTAGGTGAATTGCCTGCCACGTCTGACGAGCTTCACCTGCCCGTGTTTTTACTCAGGTTGTCCCTCTCCGAGGTTTGTTATTCAGGTTGTCCCTCTCCTAGGTGAATTGCCTGCCACGGCTGACGAGCTCCACCTGCCCGTGTTTTTGCTCAGGTTGTCCCTCTCCGAGGTTTGTTGTTCAGGTTGTCCCTCTCCTAGGTGATTTGCCTGCCTCGGCTGCCGAGCTCCACCTGCCAGGGTGTTTTGCTCGGGGGTGTCCCTCTCCGTGGTTTATTATTCGGAGTTGTCCCTCTCCTAGGTGAGCTGCCAGAGCTAACGAGCCTCACCTGCCCGTGTTTATAATTCGGAGTTGTCCCTCTCCTAGGTGAGCTGCCAGAGCTAACGAGCCTCACCTGCCCGTGTTTATTATTCGGAGTTGTCCCTCTCTAGGTGAGCTGCCAGAGCTAACGAGCCTCACCTGCCCGTGTTTATTTTTCGGGTTGTCCCTCTCCTAGGTTTGTTATTCAGGTTGTCCCTCTCCGAGGTTTATTATTCAGGTTGTCCCTCTCCTAGGTTTGTTATTCAGGTTGTCCTTCTCTGAGGTGAGCTGCCAGAGCTAACGAGCCTCACCTGCCCGTGTTTATTATTCAGGTTGTCCCTCTCCTAGGTGAGCTGCCAGAGCTAACGAGCCTCACCTGCCCGTGTTTATCTTTCGGAGTTGTCCCTCTCCTAGGTGAACCGTTTTCCACGGCTAACGAGCTCAACCTGCCCGTGTTTGTTATTCGGAGTTGTCCCTCTCCGAGGTGAACTGCCAGAGCTAACGAGCCTCACCTGCCCGTGTTTATCTTTCGGAGTTGTCCCTCTCCTAGGTGAACCGCTTACCACGGCTGACGAGCCCCACCAGCCCGGGTTTATTGCTCGGAGTTGTCCCTCTCCTAGGCAGATGGCCTACCACGACTGAATTACTTACCACGGCTGTTGATCCCCGCCTGCCGGTTTGTTGTTCGGAGTTTGCTCCTCTAGGTGAATTGCCTACCGCTGCTAACCAGCCGCACCTGCCATGGCTTGTAGCAGCCGGCAGATCTCCGGCACCTCCGTGGAGGCCCCGGGGGACGCCGAGGCGCCCTGCCGGGAGCCCTCCATTCCTGCCATGCTCGCCAGGGAGACCTTGGGCTCGCTGGCGCTCCGCAACCCCGCCGAGGCGAGGAGGGAAGATGCAGGAACTCACTTCATAAAACAGCCAGACTGGATTATGAAATTAATCATGAATAGCGAACAGTCGCCGATCACCGCGTTTACGGTTCTGGGATGGAAGGCCGAAGCGCCTCGGGAACGCGCACAAGCATGCAAAGGAATCCTCGCAGCATCCGTTTCCCTCTTTCTTCTAATTAATATTTTCCTTCTTTAACTGATTGATTGATCTAATGATTGGCTTTACTAAGCAAGCATAATTAGTTCAGCAGGTAACATCTTTGAGGTACATTGCATTAATATGACTGATGAGATAAAGCAGCAGTGAGTATGCTGTCTCTCACCGAGACGGCCCGCACAGGTTTCCCAACTTATTTCCACTGGGTCCCACTTCTCTTTAGTCGTCTGCTTCTTTATTCTTCTTTTCTATATTTCATTGTATACCTTCCCTTCTTTCAGCCCTGCTCTTCACCCATATATTTATGTCTTTTCTCTCTCTCTCTCTCTCTCTCTCTCTCTCTCTCTCTCTCTCTCTCTCTCTCTCTCTCTCTCTCTCTCTCTCTCTCTCTTTTCTTTTATTTTATTTTATTCTCTTTTCTTCTCTTCTCTCTCAAACATTACTTAGCACTAGTTAGATCTCATCTCGATTATGCGGTTCAGTTCTGGTCACCCTCCTATAGAATGGATATCAAGATGTTAGAATCTGTACAGAGAAGGATGACAAAAATGATTCAGGGGATGAGAAACTTGCCTTATGTGGATAGACTGAAGCATTTAAATCTACACTCTCTAGAAAGGCGAAGGTTGTGCGGAGACCTGATCGATGTTTATAAATGAATGAAGGGCTTTAATAAAGGAAATGTCAATAGGGTTTCGGTTGTTAAAGAACCAGGTAGGTTACGTAGCAATAGATTTACGTTACATAAATTCAGATTCAACAAAGACAGACAAGAATTGGTTTACCAATAGAGTGGTGGATGAATGGAACAGGCTTGGCAGTCATGTTTTGGGTGCCAATACCATAGATACATTCAAGAAGAGGTTGGATAAATTCATGGATAGTGAGGTAAGATGGGGTTAGGATTACAGGAGTTGCCTTGTGTAGGCCAACTGGCCTCTTGCAGACTCCTTACGTTCTTATGTTCTTATATGTAACGAATCAAAAGTTCTCTATACAGACAACCCAACACATTTCCTTTATTAAAGCCCTTCATCCATTTATAAACCTCGATCAGGTCTCCGCACAACCTTCGCCTTTCTAGAGAGTGTAGATTTAAATGCTTCAGTCTATCCACATAAGGCAAGTTTCTCATCCCCTGAATCATTTTTGTCATCCTTCTCTGTACAGATTCTAACATCTTGATATCCATTCTATAGGAGGGTGACCAGAACTGAACCGCATAATCGAGATGAGATCTAACTAAGTAATGTTTGAGAGAGAGAGAGAGAGAGAGAGAGAGAGAGAGAGAGAGAGAGAGAGATTAAACTCATCCTCAGTGTAAATTCCGTCACTGACATCGGTATGAAGTACACAAGCGGCCCCGTTCTCTGCAGCACGAGGAATAAAACAAATCAATAACACATTAAAAGTTTCTTTCAGACAACCTGACACACGAGGACCAAATAAAGCCACCACGGCACGTAATCCATCACGGACAGCGGCATCAAGTACGGTCATGGCCTTTGTCTATAGTGCGAGGAGCAAGGCAGTGTACGCGGCGGCTGACGGATGGCGAGTCGGACACAGATTAAGGCATGTGTCCATCGCGGGCCATGACCATCGCGCGTGATTTATGGGAGGGCGGCGTTCGGTGCCCGTGGCCCCACCATTAGCCCGCCACCCACCCGCCGCCGTCGCCTCCCCCGGAAGTGACGTTTTTTTTTTCTCACCTGACCCGCGCTCGTGCCAAGGTGTGGCTGTGAAATGGGGCCGCTGTGGTCATTAGGCCGTGGGCAGTCAGGTGCTGGAGCGTTGAAGCCTCGCACTGACCCGCAGGAGGAGGTGGTGTGGGTCTTGTTGTGGTGTTCCAGTCATGAGCGAAGAGAGAAAATAGCATTATATATTTTTTCACACTCCACACGCAAGAAATTACCAAGATGGGAGATAAAAAGAGTTGAACCACACTGGCCTAGAATAAAGGACACCTCGGTTTACTGCTTTTATTCCTCCTCGTCGTATATACATTCTGAGACGAAGATGAAAGAGGCGCCGATCCATCCATGCAGGAGAGGAGTCGTGCGGGACAAACACAATTTCGTGATCGTGACCGCCAGAGGGCCGTGATGATGGACAAGTACTGCCTTCTTCCGCTATCAATCAGTTTCCTCTGTCGATCGTCGTTCCTCACTTCGGGAAATCACACGCGAGAGACCGAGGAGCTGACACGACAGAAGTATTCAAGAAGAATCCGAGGTCGAGTATAGATGTTGAAGGATAACCTGACGCGTGTATAAGAAAAGAGTTTTGAGGAAGAACTGAGAACCCGCTCATTCTGCCTACAAGATGATGAGGAAAGAAGTGAAAATAAGAGGTCAACACCGCCATCAATTTCAATCTCAGAAGACCGTCTTGACGTTTACCTCTCGAGGCGAAGAGGAAAAAAAAGGGAGGATAATAAAAAGATGAAGTTACCCGGAGTTTACAGAAAATATATTCTACGCCGCATAGAATTTGCAGCACGAGGGAAACAAAGTAAGCAAGCAAGGAAGAAAGGAAAATATAATACAGGCGAAGACACCGTGAGTTTTAGGGAATCGTCATCAACCGTTCCACATCAATATGACAACACGAGGAAATACACAGAAAACAAGCAAATAATGAAAGCAGAATGAAGGCGAAGGCAAGCAGAGATTAGAGAATGATCATGACCAAATTGACAACACGAGGGAAAACAAAGAAAGAAAGCAAAGAAGGAAAACAGAATGAAGGCGAAGGCATCCAGAGTCTAGGGAATCATAATCCTTATCACATCAAATTTACAACACGAAGCAATGAAGGAAAATAGAATGCTTGTGGAGGCATCGAGAGTTTAAGGGAAGCATAATCCGCTCCACATCAAATCAGTATCGCGAGGGAAAACACCTGCGCACGATAATTACCAGAGATTAGTTACCCGTCCAATGCAGGCCCTGTGTTCTCCGGCCGTCCTCGGGTTACTCGTCCGTCGCGTAAAGCCTCGCATTAACGTGTAAGCCGAGGGAGGAGAAGGTTTTGGTGTAAATTCGTTCGTCGTTTGAGTGGTTTATGCCGTGGCCAGGCGAGGTGCGGCTGCCTGGAAGTTAAAATTAAACTCAAGTGCTGAAAATTGGGGGGAAAAAAATGCGAAGAGGTTGCTGGAAAACGTGCCTTGATATCTGCTTACTTCAGCTTTTATTTTCACGGTTTTTGGATCAAATCGTCCTGAAATCTGCTGCTGAGGTTGATGCATAAATATACTATCAATGTTTGGAGTAAGGTTATAAAAGAGGCAAAAGGAAGCTGCCGGGAAGGAAAACCACCAAAGGAACGGTGTTTAGATTGTCAAGGCGAAACAAGACAAATTAAACGTGAAGAAATACTGAGAAAAGGATTGATGAAATGTTTTTAATATGAAACAATTATTTCGGTATTCAAGTAAAATGGATGACAAATAGAAAATAAAGTCAGATACGGAAATATGAAAGATTCCCTCCTCCTCCTCCTCCTCCTCCTCCTCCTCCTCTTCCTCTTCCTTTTTTTCCTTCGCCTCCTCCTCCTCCTCCTCCTCTTCCTCTTCCTTTTTTTCCTTCGCCTCCTCCTCCTCCTCCTCCTCTTCCTCTTTCTCTTTTTCCTTCGCCTCCTCCTCCTCCTCCTCCTCCTCCTCTTCCTACTCTTCTTCCTTCTCCTCTCCTGTTGACCGGTGGCACGATGCGTCAAAAAAACGGCCATTTTCTGGATTGTTTCACGGTGCTGGCGGGGCCTCGAAGCCTCGGAGCCTCGGATTCTGGATCAGACCCGTTTCGATCTTTTCCAGCTATCACACGCCTCATCAGCATTGCATGAAACTGTTATATTTCTTTGTCTGTCGGCCTGTCTGGGTGTTTGTCTGACTGTGTGTGCAGTGCGGGATCAATGAATTTCTCTCTCTCTCTCTCTCTCTCTCTCTCTCTCTCTCTCTCTCTCTCTCTCTCTCTCTCTCTCTCTCTCTCTCTCTCTCTCTCTCTCTCTCTCTCTCTCTCTCTCTCTCTCTCTCTCTCTCTCTCTCTCTCTCTCATAAACATTCACCGCCTTTAACAACATCGATACTTTAGAACTTTTTTTTTTTAATGCCTATGATCCGAGAACTTTAATATAGCTTCAGTTGTAGCTTTACGACTTTGTAATTTCCTATTCTATTTTGAAAACGTGGTAGCTGTACGGAGAGGCTGCGCTGAGAACGGAAAAGGAAGGAAATGCAGTGGTGAGGACGGAGGAGGAAGGAGACTAAAGGAGAGGAAACGAGGACGAAAACAAAATCATGTCTTGTAGCATCGACGAGTGAAATCTGAACAGCAAGTCCTTCACCTCCAGAACGATTCTTCACCTCGTCACGATCTTTGCCGCTCCGCCGACTTTCCTTCCTTCTGGTGCCTCCGCTGACCCCCGCCCGCCCCCGCCCGCCCCTCACGCACACTGCTGCTGCGGGAGGGCGGGCGTGGCGGAAGCTCAGGGCAAGAGGGAAATAAAGACCCGTTGCCTACTGGAACTATAACTGATAACCTGATCTTATTTCTTTGTGGTATAAGTGGTAGACTCAGATGTTTGTAATGCCGGAAATCTATATAGAGTGCTGAGATATGGCGTGTCAGAAGCTGATTTGAACCTCCTTGTTGTTGCCTTCCATCGTGAGGTTGTCTGTGGGGATATTTAATTCCCTTTATCTACTTAAAACAGAAGGAGGTACAGCTTAACTCCCACGCAGTGCTCAAATGTTATCAATATAGTAACGAAATTAAGTGAATAAACGTCCTTATGATACCGGCAGAAGTACATCACCACTAACACAATAACCGCCAACCACCATCACCACCGCCACCACCATTATCTTCGCCGCCACCATCACCACCACCGGCGCCAGCCATTACCCTTGTTCCGGGGCGGCGGTCATCCGGGCTATCGCAGCACTCTCTGTTGTTGTTGCTCCGCCTCATGTCCCACGGGCCATCACAGATCACCATAAACGCATCTCGCCCCGATAGCAGCCATTTGCGTTACGCCATGTTTGGGCGGCGTTGAAGTGGCGGTCAGTCAGTCACCGGAGAGTAAGACGCACGGCGATGATAAGGGAGGGTCGCGGCGGCCAGCGGGCGGGAAGGGAAGGGCGCTCTTTGAAAACGTTTTAAAGCGTTGATCGCATGAGTGGAGTCTTGAATGTAGCTGAGATGAGGATTAAAAGAAAGACGAGTCACTGCGGTGGATGAGGGGCTTTGATAAGGGTAATATTAATAAAGTTTTGGTGGGGACTCGGGTCAGACACGTAGTAATAGACTTAAGTTAAATATCAGATTCAGCAAAAATTGGTTTACCATTAAAGTGGTGGATGAGTGGTACAAGCTTGGCAGTCAGTGTTGTGAGTGCCAATACAATAGATCCATTCAGGAAAAGGTTAGATAAGTTCATGGATAGTGAGATTAAGTGATGTTGGGTTTGCAGGAGCTACCTTGTATAGGCCCAACGACCTCTTGCAGACTCCTTATGTTCTTATGTACTAGCGAGTCAATTATGGTTGTTTACAGGTGGATACTGCTGTGCTCAAATCGCTTCAAGTTAAGGAGCGGCACCTTGCGATACGTACATGACTGGTTAGGAGGAGAGTGGGTGCAAAAACAGAGAATATAAAGGGAAGAGGAGGAAGAAAAGAAAAGAGAAAATTTGAGAGGGAAAGAGGAATTGAAGATAAGAAGAGAAGGAAAAACAGAGGAAAAAATGAAGAAAGAAAAGCAATAGTTCAGCGCGCACACACACACACACACACACACACACACACACACACACACACACACACACACACACCCACACACACATGGACTAACGCAAATGGCTGCTATCGGGGCGAGATGCGATTATGGTGATCTGTGATGGCCTCGGTAACTGATGGCGAGGAGTGTGTATGTGTGTGTGTGTGTGTGTGTGTGTGACAACCAGAGAGACAGAGCGTGAAATCCACAAATTGTATCTGAGAAATAACATAATAACAAGCCTCGGTAACAATAATCGACGCTAAACTCACACACTAAACCGGGAACATTAATCTGAGTCACCCCAAGGCAGCCAGCGAGGGCGTGCCGTTGTGGGGGCGGCGGAAACACATCACCAAGACAAGAGGGGCGAAAAGACGTACTCGAACAGACCCCTCGAACGGACCCCTTGGTGAGCACTGGGGAAGCGGAGGGTGGACGGAGGATGGGGCTGTACCGGAGGGTGAGGAAGGGAGGAGGAGGACAATTAAGGGCCATCCGGACACACCTTCGCGGCACATCCTCCCTGCTACCTCGCCTCTGACCCCTGCAACGCGTCCCTACACCCCCTTGACCCCACTTCCTTTGATCCTTCCTCCCTTCCCCTTCTTTCCTTCCATCTATCTCCCTCCCAGTTTTTGTTTCCCTTTGCTTTCCTCACTCCGTCTTTTTTTTTTTGCGTTTCTCTCCCAATCTTCCTCCATCCGTTCCTTCTCTTTCTTCTCTCCCATTCCCATTGCCTTCTCTTTCTCCTTCCCTTCTTCCCTTCCCTTTCTCTTATTCCCCATCCTTCTATCCCTCCCTCTTGTTCCCCCTCCCTACCTATTTCCTTCTCCCTATCTCCCTCCTTTTTATTTCTTCTTTCCTTCCCTTACTCTGTCCTCTTCCTTTACGTTTCCCTCCCCATCCTCCTCCATCCCTCCTTTACCCCTTCCTTTCATCCCGTTACCTTTGTCGTCTCCCATTCCTTCCTTTCTCCTTCATTTCTTCCCCTTAATACCTCCCTCTCACCTTTCCTTCCCTCTCTCTATCTCATTCCATCCTTCCTTCCCTCTCTCTCATCCTTCTTCTGTCTTCCACCTCCCTCCTCCTGTCTGTCTTTCCTCTTCTCTCTTCCTTTGCCCCGTGTCTCTTCCCTCTCCTCCTCTCTCCCTCCCCCCTCCCCTCCCCCACTCTCCATCTCTCCAACGATGATAATCTCGGCGAGTTGGCCCCAAAAGGACGCTCTTTGTTCCATTTCTCTCCTCTTACACAAAATAAAAGAAAAAGAAATATTATATACGAAGAGAAAAAAAAATCCCCCGAGCCGTCGTCGCTTGAGCTCCGTCTGAAACATTCGCTAGGTTGATGTTCCTCTCGGGTGCCCGCGTGACGCTCGCCTCCTCGCTTGCCAGGGTTGAGGGAAACTGTAAGGTGGAATATATAAAGTTAAGGCCTGCTCTTCCCTCCGTCAGTCACTCTCGCCATGACCTTTGCCGGGGAGGGGAGTGCGGGGTCAGAGACAAAGGCAGGTGTGAGGGGCAGGTGACGAAGGTAAGGCAGGTGAAAGGAGGAGGAGGAGGAGGAGGAGATACAGCGAGCTCTCATTCAGGTGTTATGGCTGAATGGAAATGATCTTCTCTTGGTTCGAAGGCGATTACTTGAGGGAAACGGTGCACGGACGGATGGTTGGCTGTCTTTGTGTGTGTGTGTGTGTGTGTGTGTGTGTGTGTGTGTGTGTGTGTGTGTGTGTGTTCAAGGAGAGAGAGAAAGAGAGAAAGAAAGAAAGAAAGTAAGTAAGTAAGAAAAAGAAGAAAGAGAGAAAAAAAGGGAAAAAAGAAAGACAGAAAGAATGAAAGAAGGAAAGAGAGAAAGAAAGAAAGAACGGAAGAGAGAGAGAGAGAGAGAGAATAAGAAATTTCGACAACAAGAAAGTATGAAAAGAGAAAATGGATAAGATTCCGTCTCATCTTCTGGAGCATGTCTAATTATTACGTTCTGCAGCTGTCTTATCATTAGGCATATCCAGTTAACCCTCCGATAAGAACCGCTCGGAGGCGTTTCTTTAAGTACGTACAGCCTTATTAACGTCACCCTCTCGAAAATTATTAAATCACTGAAACTTTTTGAAGCTTTGAATATAAACTGTAGCACATTGGACACCTCCCGTTAGTGTGGTGGTGTTCCTCAAGGTGGCAGCGAGTGAACAAGGTGATCTTCCATGACCCTATGAACCAGCCCACAACCTTAATGATGGACTGTTCCTAAGACCACAACAGAGAAAGCCAACCACTATTTTGTGAAGCCAGATTACTGATGTGATTATGCATATTACCATGTTTGCCTCGCCTTCAATGTGTTCCTGTGGCTCATTATTTTGTTTTCCTTTAATCAAGTTTGGCTTATGTATAGTATTTCTCGGATCTGCAAATTATACCCAAACACTGGTTACTTCAAGTCTTCCTTACGTAATCATCCTCTTCTCTGCTGATGCTATATAGGCCTGGTTTCTTGATGATAAACCCTGCTTGCATACTCCTCCCGTGCCCTGGGGGGGTCCAAAGTCATGGTTTCCGAAGCCGAATCTTAGTAGTTTCCCTGTAGTTCGTAGTCTCATCCTCTTCCATTGAATCACTTACCTATTCATCCTCAAGTGCAAATCTTTCCTTCCTGGGTTCTCAGTCTTGAACTAAGGCAAGACAAAAGAGGTCACTTTCTTCAGAGCAGGTTAGTGTTCCCAAAAAGTAGTTCATCGTAGCCGCCGGACGCCGCGAGGTGGCCGGATCGAGGCACCGAGGAGGGACGCTGGCTGGCGGGGTGCCCTTCCACGTGTTTTTGCTCTTTGTTCTGCCTCACTGGGCTTTATCGGTCAGACTTCGGTATTTATGCAGCCTAAGTAGCAGTGTTCCGCCTTATGGCCGGGCCTGATGTGGGTGATCACTGGGCACCGTCAGGAAGTAAAGCGGCTCAGCAGATGCTACTGATAAGGCGGCGGCGGCGGGGAGAAGCGGTGCGCGTCGCTAATGAAGGTGTTGAGGCGGCGAGGGAAAATCGACACTTATTTTGCATATTCTTTATTATGTTAATGCCATGACGCAAGGCTGAAGAAAAGTGCATAACCTTTGTGTTACATGATACTATAAATGCCTAAAAAGTGAATATTGTATGCACTAAGTGTCTGTTTGGTTATCACTTAGTGAGAGAGGGGGCGAGGGGCAGAAGTTGGACATTAGAGGAAAGAAATGGGGAGAGGCAGAAAATGGTTAATCAGAGGTTTTCGGGGCATATATTCCAGAGTAGAAGCCGTGGTCCGGTGAAGGTGAGACAAAGGATGGGACACCAGCAGGAGGTCTCGGCCCCGCCCTGGTCATCGTCCCTTGGTTCATTCTTCTTCAAAAATTTCTTCATGTGACCCGACCAATGTTGAAGCCTCTAAAAGTACGTCTAACATTAGGTAGTTATTAATTTCGAAGTGGCGACGAAATAGTTGTAGTAGTAGTAGTAGTAGTAGTAGTGGTAGTGGTAGGGTTAGGCTAGGAAGGGACGAATGAGCAAGAAAGAGGAATAAGAGAAAGGATGGCTAAGAGAGAGAAAAATAATGAAAGGAAGACAGTCCTGAGAGGTGTGTGTCGCCGGGGTTTGGCATTTTGTAAGTAGTCTAGCGCAATCCTGTACTGAAGCGACATAGACTTGGAAGAGTGTATCAAGACACCTCTGCATCCGAAATTGACCTCTCTTTTGGCCATTCTTCTCGGGGTCTCTTTTTATTTATTTTCCCTTGAGCTGCATTTTTTACTGTAAAAGAAAAACGCTCTGAGTCACCGGAACACAGGAGAACCACCGCTCGGTCCCCTTAACGAGGTGAGCGGCCCGTCGCCTCGAGTGCCACCGGCGTACTTAAGGTCTTGATGTTGGTAAGTCGGCGGCGTGCCCTGAAATAATGATAGACTGGCCTCTGTTATTAAGGGCCGCGAAGGTATGGCAACAAGACTGATCAGCGACCCGAGGCGTGGGGCGGGGCGCTGGTCGAAGGCTGCGCACTCGACTTTCCTCTAACTCCCTCCCTCTTCGACTCCCTTCCTCCCTTCATCCCTCCGTCTTTACTTCTCTCATTCCCTCCCTCCCTCTCTTCCTCCCGTCTTTGTCTTCTTTCCTCCCTCCCTCACTCCCTTCCTTGTTGTCTCCTTCCCTCATTAGCTCCCTTCCTCCCTCTGTCTTTGCCTCCTTCCTTCCCTTCCTCCCTCCGTCCATCTTTGCCTCCTTCCTTCCCTCCCTCCCTCCGTCTTTGCCTCCTTCCGTCCCTCCCTCCCTCCCTCCGTCTTTGCCTCCTTCCTTCCCTCCCTCCTTCCCTCCGTCCGTCTTTGCCTCCTTCCTTCCCTCCGTCCGTCTTTGCCTCCTTCCTTCCCTCCGTCCGTCTTTGCCTCCTTCCTTCCCGCCCTCCCTCCCTCCGTCCGTCTTTGCCTCCTTCCTTCCCTCCCTCACTCCCTGCCTTTTTGTCTCCTTCCTTGTCTCCCTCCCTCCGTCTTTGCCTCCTTACTTCCCTCCCCTCCTTCCCTCTCTCCCTGCGTCTTTGCCTCCCTCTCCCCTTCCCTCCTTCTCCTTGAGCCTTAACTACTAAAACGCCCTTCCCTGCACTCCCTTCCTCTTCCTCTCTCTATCCCTCCCTATCTCCCTATCCCCTTCCTCTCTATATACTTGCTAACTCCATGCCTCCCCCTCCTCCCGCGGCCCGTTGCACTCGAATTTCTATACTCCTGCTCACCCCTATACTGTCCAAATCCCTTATGCAAGAGTTAATCAGCATCTTCATTCTTTTATCCCTTCTGCTGGTAAACTGTGGATTGATCTTTCTTTTGGCCTCTTGTTCTATTTTTATTTTGTTACTACTTTGTTTTAGTGCCCTTGAGTTGTCTCCCATGCTGTAAAAAAAAATTCCTCTCTCATTCCTTCCCTCTTAATCTCCTCTCCTATCCTACCATTCTCCTTCTCTCCTTCTTTGGCTCCTCACCTTCCTCCCTTCCTCCTCCGTCTTTGCCCCCTTCTCACCTTCTCTCTCCCTCCCTGGGTCTTTACTACTGCATCACTCTTCCTCTCTCCCTCCCTCCTTTTTTACCTTCTTTCCTTCCCTCCCTTTCTCTCTTCCTTCCCCCCACTTTATCTACTCCCACATATCCTCACTCTCTCCCTCTTTACCCTCTCTTCCTTCCTCTCTCGCCCTCTTTATACTTTTCCTTTCCATCTCTCTCCTCGGATCCTTACTACTGCAAAACCCTCTTTCCCTATTTCCCTTCCTTTCCTTCCTTCAAAACTGCACCCCTTCTTACCGCAAAACCCTCCCTTCCTCCCTCTCTTCCTTTCTTTCTTCCTCCATTCTCCCCTTCACAACCTCGAGGGACCGGTCCAGAAGCCTTGGTCGTCAGGGGGATATTGAGGATCGGCAATAATAAGTTGTGTGAGGAAAAACTGCTAATATGGTGACCCTTCAGAGCCTTAAGAGCCCCAAACGGTAACGGATGAGATGCTTCCACTCTCGTAAAGGACGCTAAGTGAGGTTCGTTTCTTATATGCGGCTCCGTCTTCATTTGTACTGGAATTTATTTTTTTAGTATTTTTATGTGTATGTGAGAGAGAGAGAGAGAGAGAGAGAGAGAGAGAGAGAGAGAGAGAGAGAGAGAGAGACGGCAAATAACTCCCTTAAGGTTATCTCTCTCTCTCTCTCTCTCTCTCTCTCTCTCTCTCTCTCTCTCTCTCTCTCTCTCTCTCTCTCTCTCTCTCTCTCTCTCTCTCTCTCTCTCTCTCTCTCTCTCTCTCTCTCTCTCTCTCTCTCTCTCTCTCTCTCTCTCTCTCTCTCTCTCTCTCTCTCTCTCTCTCTCTCTCTCTCTCTCTCTCTCTCTCTCTCACACACAAGCAATACCTCTCCCTTCATATCCCTTCAACCATCCCATCTTTCTCCATTACTCTCTTCCCTGCCTCCCTCTTTCTTCCCCTTCCTTCCTTCCTTCCTCCATTCATCCATCTTTCCCCATCTCCATTCTACCTTCAACCTCTTCCCTTCATTCTCCCTCCGTCCTTTCATGCACCTCTCCCCTGCCATCCTCCATATTCAGCACGTTCTTCCACCACACCCCCACCTCCAGGCTCTTTCTCCCAGTCCACCCCTTTCACCCCTTCCATGCAACACCCCTACGCCACCAGTATGAAGGCCCTCCGACACCCCATCATCCCCGGCCACCCCTCCAGTGTTCCCCGCCGCCGCCGCCACCACCGCCGCCCCTAATGCTATATAATCCGGAGGTAACCAAGAGCTGTGGTTACATGGTTTGGCTCCTGAATTATATAACCTCATTATCTGCTTCGCTCGCCGCCAGGGACAAAGAAGGAAAAAAAATCATCCCCTTGGAAATTGAGCAGAACCGTCCGTCGTGCGAGATGGCCCATAGACACGCGGTCGGTTGCTTCTTTGTTTTGTTTTATTATTTTCTTTCATTCAATTTGCTTGATATCCCATTGTCACACCGTTGTTTTCTTTCGTCCCCACATGTTTTCATTTTCCTCTTTCGCATTTGCATTTAGGTGAGAGCTTCGTTTTTTTTAGAGAGAGATGATATTAGATTAAACCATATAATTATGAAAAGGTCCATAATCACTGATGTGCTTATGACATGTATTTTTTCTCTCTTTCTATTCGCCTGACATCTATTTCGCAGGGATTTTTTTTTTTTTCCTGTGAGAGAATATTGGATCATAACATCATCGTCTCGCAGCAGAACACGAAAGGTGGGGACTAATTTATCGTCGCGTAACTTTCGTCTCACCTGAATATCTATGACTTAATGCCGTGGGAAGATTTGTCGCGTTCGTGCCTCTTGTGATATTATCCCTCTTAGAAATCACTGAGTCTACTAATTTTCTGTCAGTCAAGTTTTGCTGGTGTTTCTAAGGCCATAAGTATCAGCTTCACCCTTGTGCCTCGTAATATAATCTTTCTCTTTGTGCTTCTTGTTATATTATCTTCCTTAGAAAAATCATATCCTTTACTAATTTTCTGACAGTTAAGTTTTGCTGGTGTTTCTGAGCCCATGAGAATCAGCTAAACATCCTTACCTTCACCCTTGTGCCTCGTAATATAATCTTTCTCTTTGTGCTTCTTGTTATATTATCTTCCTTAGAAAAATCATATCCTTTACTAAATTTCTGACAGTTAAGTTTTGCTGGTGTTTCTGAGGCCATAAGAATCGGCTAAACATCCTTACCTTCACCCTTGTGCCTCGTAATATAATCTTTCTCTTTGTGCTTCTTATTATATTATCTTCCTTAGAAAAATCATATCCTTTACTAATTTTCTGACAGTTGGGTTGTACTGGTGTTTCCGAAGCCATACGGGGCCACTAAGCACCTTCACCTTCACCTTCGTACCTCTTGTGATATTATAAGTGCCCCATGCGACATTATCCCTCTCAGAAATTATCTTTTACTAATCCTCTAACAGTTAAGTAATGCTGGTGTTTCCGAGGCCATACGGAGCCACTAAGCACCCGCCCCTTCACCCTCCCAACAAGACCCATAAATAAATCAGACGTAAGGAGGACTTTTTTCACGCCTTCCTGCCTCCCTGCGTCCCTCCAACACTCCCGCTTCCTTCCAGCACACACTTGCGCTCTTCCGGGATGTGATTCCTGTGTTTTCTGTCCGCGGCGAAACCAAGAACGAGCGGCCGTGAGTGGTGGCGCTAATTATGAAGGGCGACGTTGCGTGCATTGCGGAAGGGTATCATCATTATTATCATCATCATCATTATTTTCAACCATTATCAGTCCACTGTAGTCTATTTTTTCAGTGTTTTTCCTCTCCGTTTGCCTGATCTTAATTTACTCCATGTCATTCCCTACTGTCTAAAGCCTCTCCACTTCCCTTCCCTCCATCCTCCTCTCTCTTCAGCTCTCTTTCAACCATTATCAGCCAACTGTAGCATATTTTTATCAGTGTTCTCCACCTCATTATCTCTGATCACAGTTTACTCCGTCTCATGTAAAGTACTGCACCTTGGGAGGGGATATCCAGCACACCAATACCACATGGGAAACACTCTACTATTAACCACAGAGGCAGAGAAAGACCTAGGACTATATTTACCAGGCTGTCAGTGAAGGCGAAATACGTGCCAATCGCAGCGGACGGGTTAAAGCCTATCCCCTTCTCATCATCCTTCCTTCCCCCCTTCTCCCAGGCTCTCCTCCACCTTCAGCCTGCCCCTCCACCACACCCACACCCGCGGCAAAGTTACTAATTTCATCTGCTCTGACTTCTCGCATGTACAATTCCTGGGTTGCCACTCTGATACTTTGGTTGTTCTTCTGTTTAGAGTTCTACGCATGATATGATCTGCCCATGACCACTTACTCTTTTTTTTTTCTATCACTACTATGCAAATGCTGACGATTATTTCCATTCAGTCTTTACAATGGCAGCGCGCAGTGGTTTCTTGTTTCGATAATCTACTACTCTGGCATTGTGTGTGTGTGTGTGTGTGTGTGTGTGTGGATTTCCATACTTCTCTTCCTCGTAAATTAGGTGCTTATTCATCTTACGGAGGAGGCTTTGGAGGTAAGGAAAATTTATTACTGTTGTGTTGCATCTTCGTCTGTCTTCTTTTTTTATGGAGCAGCATGTTTTGTTATCTGTTATCTTTTGTCATTTCATGTTGTTATCCTTTTCCATATATAATCTCGTAACCAGCCCTTGAATGGATGAAATGAATGAAAATATGAAGAAAAAAAAACAACTCAAGGATCCCCTAAGACGGCGAGGGACTAAGCAGGAGTGACGAGACAAGGCGCCCATTATGACTTCCGAGAGACGACGGACGTGGAGGCAACCAAGAACTAATTACTTCCTCGCCACCACTAATTTGGCGACCCCGCGCGGAGGAAGCTGAGGAAGGGGGGGCGGGCTGGCAGGGAAGGCGGAGGAAGCTTAAATGAATTGAGGAAAGGAAGGAAGGATGGAGGGTGAGGGGCGGGAGGCGTCTCTCTCTCTCTTTGTCCTCTCAGTGATGTGGAGACCGGAAGAAGTAAAAAGGAAGAAGTGGACGGTATGATGCCTTGTCGTTATTTTGTGTTCATTATTACTGTGTTTGTCTTTATTTGAAGCTTTGGTTGTATGTATATTTGTACGTGGCCGTGAGAACCCAAGATTGTTTGACCCGTATATATTCCAAGCTCTCGTTTATTATTCTCGTTATCTCTCTCTCTCTCTCTCTCTCTCTCTCTCTCTCTCTCTCTCTCTCTCTCTCTCTCTCTCTCTCTCTCTCTCTCTCTCTCTCTCTCTCTCTCTCTCTCTCTCTCTCTCTCTCTCTCTCTCTCTCTCTCTCTCTCTCTCTCATTGTGTGTGTGTGTGTGTGTGTGTGTGTGTGTGTGTGTGTGTGTGTGTGTGTGTGTGCAAACGGCCCTGAATCGGTCTGCACCTGACCCTAGAGTCATGCGTGTGACCTCCGGGGTCGAGAGGGTCACCCCAATCGCCGGTGACCTAGTGACCCTCAGTCGGGGGCACCAAGACGCCGGGGGGAGAGGGGGGAGGGGGAGGGGGGAATACGTGTTATTAGCGTTTCCCTCCGTTGCGTTTGAGTGCGTGTGTGTGTGTGTGTGTGTGTGTGTGTGTGTGTGTGTGTGTGTGTGTGTGTGTGTGTGTAAATCTGTTCTCAGCCGACCATTTAATCAGTTTTCATAATAATAATAATAATAATAATAATAATAATAATAATAATAATAATAATAATAATAATAACTGATATTAGTCAGTCATTGCCATTCAACTTCGGACAAAAGCCTTTCCCATTGTTCTCCGTCTCTCTCCGCCTGGCGTTAGTGTACTCCATCTAATGTTAGCTATGCACCCTAAAATACCAAATCGAAAACCCCACCCCTTAACCAAACACATCGCGGAAGGAAGAAGAAAAAACAAATTGTATTGTCTCACGTTACTTTCCTCACCTTCCTGTTTGTTCCCATGGCGGCGGAAAGTACAGGGTTGCCCTAAGACTGCGATGGTGACGGTGGTGACTGACTTGCCTTCCCCGGCGTGCTACATACACAGCGAGTCACTACATCCTCTCAAAGCTAAAAAGGTCCAGTGGCTCCAGAAATGATCGGCCCCACTGTGAATAATGCAGCAGAGGGTTAAAGGAAACTATAGAAGATGGAGTCCAGTGCTGCAATATGCCTTATGTTTTCGGGCGATTTCTTAACACGGTCGCCTTTCTTTTTACGCAAGTTTTGAAGTTTTTGGGAGTACCCGATTTTATTTCCTACTCTAAACGTTTTTCTATTCAACAAATTAGCTTACCATGTATTCTTATGTTTCTGTCTGCAAATTCGCTTTACGCTGCCTCCTTCGGAACACAAATCGAATCAAATGAGAAATGTTGCACCTTTACTTCACGTCCTTGGCTGACTCTAAGATGTGAATAGAACAAAACAAAATATAAAAAAAAGTTATATATGATTGTCTTTCCCTGTCGCGTGACAATCACGTGCCACGACACTCACTTCCTCTGGATATACTCATTTCCCTTTTTCCTCGTACGCGTCAGTCAGTGATGAAGGCGCACCGCGGCGCTACCTGGTGACCCCCGCACGTGGCACCTCACCTCTGACCTCACCCGGAATGGCTGCCCTCCGCTTCACCCCGAGGCTCCTAGGAATGAGCATACTGCAATCTGACTTTCAAGTTCTCCAGTATTTTTTTTTGTTATTTGTTATATCGCCCTCCCCGTCATTTGGGCCAAAGGGTGTATAATCAAGGAGACGCAGGTAGGGGGCCGCAGGTAACCCCTCGACCCCTCGCCTCGGCCAGGTGTCAGAAGGAAGGAAATATGACCGGCCATTACACAGGCCTATGTGACCACCGGAAACGATGGCCAGGAGTCAAGGATCCACACAGCCATACAAGTAATGGTTGACGAGTGGCCGCCAACACGGAAACACCGACACCCGCAGCGATATGGCGGTGAAATAGAGAAAAAGAAAAAAATGTATTAGTGCTACATGCTGCTGTCCGTCCTCATTTCGTAGTAGCGTGATTATTGTCGTTTCTCATTAAGATAAACACATTCCTAAATGTATAATGGGGAAAGTGGTCAGTGTTAGTGTCGACAAAGCGCTAACCTTTTATTTTATCGTCACGTGATGAAGCTGTGATGTGTGGCGGTGCAAGAGTGTATCGACGATGTTCTTTGGGTGCGCCGATATACAAGGATTTAAATAACTAATGAATTCTTTAATTGGGAGACGCCATCATTCTTTTTCCATGAGCGGCTGTTAGTAGACGGAAAGAAACAAGCCATAGAATATAACAACTAAAGACAGGACTTGCAAGTAAATCATTCTTCAAAGTCGTCCGTTGAATAAAACCTGTCGATCAGAAATCTCGGTGCAAGCTCTTGATCCTCGTGGTGGTTTAAGGTTATTCTTTTAAGTCATTGTTTTGTTTCACTGTTTTATTTCATTGTTTTATTTTCACTGCTTTGTCTCATCTTTTAAGCCATTTTGCACCTCCACCTGTTATAAACGATGTGAGTGTCGGCAGCAGTTCTGTGCGAGGAGTTGATAAATCCGGCATATAAGAAACTCCAACTTTTCTTTGCACTACCAGCTTGATCTTGACAGACGGAAATGGAAAAACTGCTGCAATCTTTTTCTGTGAGTAAAGCTCCCAGTGCTGACTTCCTGTGTGTGATCTATGTCCTCACATCGCAACAGACACAGTGATGAACTGCTGACTCATTCATGAATTATAATCACCCATAATCGTTCTCTTCGCATGAATGGATATAATTCACGACATAGTCGTAATCACCAGCGGACCACCACGAGCTTCCGTGTTCCGTGGGTGGCGCCGCAGGGGGCAAGGCAGGTGGGCGGGTGGGCGGGCGGGGTTAGGTGAGGTGAAGTAATGTTCGAGTCGGTTCGAATCAGAGGTAGAGGAAGGGGCGCCACCTCACCACCTGCTCCCTCCTAATGTGTTTCAGAAAGACTTATGGTCCAGGCGAGCTGCCCTGACTGCCTGTGGCTTGGCTGTGTCTTGTTTTGTCAGAATTTTCTTGTTTCGTGTGTTGGAATGATGCTTTCCTCCGCGCGAACACTGGTTGATGGTTCTGGCAAGTAGCTTTGAGCACCTCTTTTTATTTTTATTTTTTTTGCCGTCTTGTTTTGTTTTGTCAGTGTGTTCTGGTTTCTTGTGAGTGTGTGTTCTGTCTTTCCATCGATCTTGAGCGTTATATCAACCTTGTTACAGCCTCGGCTTCTCTGTAGAGTTAACGTATTCCTTTTCATTGTCATCTTGGTATCGAACGTGGGGTGAAGAGGTCGTAACTTAATAGTGTTGAAAATTCTCACAGTCAGTACTCATAACGTCTCCCTCGATCTTTTTTTCTTTTCGCGGCTCCCTCTTTTCTCTTGATATGTGCGTTCCCGTACCTTTTCAGTCCTTACCACCACACCTGCCTGCTCCGTTCCTGCCCTTTCCTTTGTCCCTAACCTCTGACGCAACACTCATTTACCCTCTTCCTCCTCTCCCTATCCACCTCTCTCTCTCTCTCTCTCTCTCTCTCTCTCTCTCTCTCTCTCTCTCTCTCTCTCTCTCTCTCTCTCTCTCTCTCTCTCTCTCTCTCTCTCTCTCTCTCTCTCTCTCTCTCTCTCTCTCTCTCTCTCTCTCTCTCTCTCTCTCTCTCTCTCTCTCTCTCTCTCTCTCTCTCTCTCTCTCTCTCTCTCTCTCTCTCTATCTCTCTCTCTCTCTCTCTCTCTCTCTCTCTCTCTCTCTCTCTCTCTCTCTCTCTCTCTCTCTCTATCTCTCTCTCTCTCTCTCTCTCTCTCTCTCTCTCTCTCTCTCTCTCTCTCTCTCTCTCTCTCTCTCTCTCTCTCTCTCTCTCTCTCTCTCTCTCTCTCTCTCTCTCTCTCTCTCTCTGTGCATCTACCGCTTCTTTCTTTGTCCCTACACCTAACAAAATTATCGTCATTACACCACCTCTACACCCACTCCCTTCTCTTCCTCCTTGCTCTTTCTTATTACATTTTCTAACTCCTTCCTTTAATTCCTTTCCTCATACTTACCACCACATGTGCCTCTGCTGTCCCTTTTCTTGGCCCTAACACAAGATACAGCACTCGTCATTACCTCTCGCCCTTTACCCTCACCCTATACCCTCCTCGACCATATCTCCCTTTTTCTTCCTCCCTCCCTTCCTCTCTCCCTCCCTCTCACAAAACAGCCGCCTCTCACCTTCCCCCTCCCCTGCTAGCCCCTGTCATTAAAAGGTGAGTTCCTCCCTCCCGTGCCGGTATGACCCCCTGCCCGGAGCACTACCATATACATTTTTCTGCTGCAATCATGTCAAAATCGGCGCCTGGATTACCCGGAGTAGTACAAGATAATGAGCCGAAAGTGGCCTACGGCGGGTCTTGGCTCGAGGGGTCCGTCGCTGCGCCCTTCACGACGCTTCACTTCGATACGGTGGAAATTACAGTCTTCGATGTCTTTTTGATGATAGAAAATTGTTAAGTTTTTTTTTTCCGTGGCTGTAAGGAAGCTCAGATACGACTTGATAGTTGACTCAGAATACGTGCGTTTCTTCGTTTTTTTTTTTTTTATATATATATTTTTATGATTGGAACTTATTGACGGGTGTTTGTAATCTAAAAATCGCATGGTAGTTAATTTTGAGTTTGCGTGTTTTCAGTTTCTTAGGTTTTTTTTGTGTGTGTGTGTGATAGAAATTTTTGAGCTATGGTGGACCCTTAGAAACGCTGTGGTGACTGACTTTGAATGTATGCGTCCCCGTGTTTTTTTCATATGTAGAGAAAGTAATTAATGTGGTTTCCGGGAATGTATGTTAGCACTCTTAAAAACGCTTTGGTAACGTACTTCTAATGTATGTACTTGGGTCTTTGTTAGTTTTTGTCTATGATAGGAGATTACTGATATGGTTTGTCTACGATAGGAGATTACTGATATGGTTTGTCTACGATAGATTACTGATATGGTTTGTCTATGATAGGAGATTACTGATATGGTTTGTGTACGATAGGAGATTACTGATATGGTTTGTCTACGATAGGAGATTACTGATATGGTTTCCAAGGTTGTATAAAACTATCAGAAATGTCACAATAATACCACGAGAATGAAAACTTTGTCGCTGCCTCAGAAATCCATCGTGCTGCAAAGGATATAGACTCCCTGATGTTTTTTTTATTTTTTTTATTGTTGTTTGTCAAGTGAGGAGAAAAAAAATATACGAACGAGCAGACACATGAATTTAGTCGCCGTACGTTAAAACAAAAGACGTCAACTCGTTTATTTTGAGCTTCTAAATAGAATTCCGGTGGTGTAAATGCAGGTCTGCCAACCCTCTGGAGTTAAGTGTTTTACGATGCTCTTTTTTTCTCTTTTCTCCCCCAACTCAATCTTTCATAACGTCATTTTTAACGCTGCTTCAGAAACATACTATTGACTCTGATGCGTTTTGTTTCGTCCTATGATATATGAAGCTGGACGCGTATATACCAAATGTGCAAACCAAGTTCCTGCACGCTAAAGACGTCAGTTCACTTAGTACGAGCGTCTAAATAGGATTAGGGTGGTAAGCCCGGCCTGACAACCTTCCGGAGTTACGTGTTTTACGATGCTCTTCTTTTTTGTCCCGGTCGCTGAGAGTGTATTCGAGTCCGACGTCCGCGCTACCGTAACATTTCACTGCCATTCCTCTGCAACACCTTTTGTCCATTAGAACCTGTTTCCGACGGGGCACTCTGCTCAACCTTCGCCCCGGCCACTCAGACCACTCAGGGAAGGTGTGCAGCGGCGGCCATGTTGTTATCACTGTCCCCTTTTAAGTTATTTGGATATAGAGGATTCAAAAGTATTTATGTTTACTAGTCAGAGGTCTGGTCAGATAATAGTTTTTTCTCTCTCATCTCAATCCCCTATTTTTATATGCATTGTTTACTTAGAATATATATTTTATTTTCGTATTTTTTTTACTACTCAGAGGTCTGGTCAGATAATAGTTTTTTCTCTCTCATCTCAATCCCCTATTTTTAGATGCATTGTTTACTTAGAATATTTTTTATTTTCGTATTTTTTTTACTAAGTAGGGTTCGAAAGTCTTACTAAGGGTCGTTTTATAAGACATTTCGCTTCCCAAGAACACATATTTGACAAGGCTTTCGTAGGAGTTGTGGGCATTTCCAGGAGTAGTTTTATGACCCTGGTGGTAGTGTGACCCTTCCTCTGTGCCGTGAACCTGAAGAAACACTCACTAGAACCTGACTGCCCCCTCTTTGACCTTTAGAAATAGCTGATGTGAGAAGTGAAAGTGTCTTGTAATACCAACCTTATTGTCGGACTTAACCAAACGGAAGTTGTTTTACGTGGGTGTCTTTTTTTTTTTTTTTTTCATTTGTTCCGTCCCCAGCGTTCATGATTCTCCTTTGTAATACTTTCCTTTCGTGTCCCTTTACTATGTAGGTCTCCACCAGAAGTGAACAGATTTATGTAAGTGTCTGGTCCGGAGGTAGTTTGTTTGTCTTACTCTTTTCGTATTCTTTTCCTTTGCAAAACTCGATCAGAAAAATATTTTACGCAGATGTATAATCAGATTTTTTTTCTTTACCTTCCCTTATTTTCATATGCGTAGTCAACTTATTATTTTCGTTTTCTTTTCCTTTGTAAGACTGGATAATTATCATCTATATACGCATTGTTTTCTAGATTTGCCTCCAAAAAGACTATATATTCCCTCTTTCAGGCATAAAATGTTCCTATATGCGTTGTTCACTGGTGAAATAATTATCTTCCGAGTTATTATTCAGTGAAGGCCTCGAATGAAAGGTTTCTACGCATTTTCTACCTAGACTCACCCCGAGAAAGACAACGTACCCGCCAGCCCCTTGATCGCATAAGGACCCAACCACTTGAACCTAACAGAGACGTCACGGTGCACCTGGCGGGCGACCTCAATATTTCAGCGTCAGAGAGTAGGGACCCGGAGCGGTAGTGTTCCATCGCTCGGGCCGACGCTCGAGGAAGCCACTGCCCAAGTAATTACTGAAGCGAATCAGTAACGATTATGGGCAGCCAAAGGTTCGGATCTTGAATACCGAGACCGCATCCCGCCTCTACTCCTGCCCTCGAGCCCCACCCAGCCTACCGCAGACCCCCGCAGGCCCCCGCAGCCCCCCCACGAGGCCGCCGCAGCACATAAGCACAGCACAGGTGGGTGGCCCAGGCGGTGGCGCCCCCAGCCAGGGATGACCGCTGCCGCTGACTTATGCAGCAGATGAAGTGGACGCCGCCCAGGGGGAAAGGTTATCCAGGAGAGCCACGCCCCCAGGAACACAAGAAAGAACCGCCACAGACCTCATGGAGCCACGTGCAGAGAGAGAGAGAGAGAGCGCACACACACACACACACACACACACACACACACACACACACACACACTGAAGGTGGGAGAAAAAAGAAAGAACGTGTAAATTAGATGTGTTAATGTGGACCCATAGACGCACACTCCTCCCCGACCACCACCACCTGACCCAAACCCTCCACCTACCCACCCACGCCCGCCACCTCCCACCCTCCCACCGGCACTTACCCCTTACCCTCCACCCACCCAACTTCCCCGGGAGCCTGGTGGTGATGGTGGTGGTGGTCAGCCGCGCCTTTTCACCGATTACTTGGAAACATCCCACAACCGCAGGGTCGGCGTGTTCCTGGTGTTTCTGAGCCCTCAAAAAGGTTCCGGCGGTATCCATCCACCCACCCGCCCCGCGCCCACCACTGTCTTTTGTTATTTGTGGCCGACAGACAGACTCACTCTCCATCCTCCCTGTTCCTCCTCCTCCTCCTCCCTTTACTCTTCCTCCTATGCTTTCCCCGGGACAGACAGAGCGCATTTATTTGTCTCAATGAACACCAGAAGCGACTCCCGCGTAGCTGCCTATGTAATGCCACGGAAATCATACCCCCCCCCTCTGTTGCCTCACTCCCCCCATTCTCCCCGTTTTCCAGTACATCCTGTCTAGACAAGATGTACTGGAAAACGGGGAGAATAGGGCGAGTGAGGCAGTATGGGGGGGGTGGGGGTTATGATCTCCGTGGCATTACACCTAATTGACAGATACTTTTCTTATTTTCATTCACAGCCTATATCAGAACGCCTATTTCTTTAGCTTCCTTTCTTTCGGCCACTTCTCGATGCCAAGTAAACAGTGGCTCCTTGGTTCCATCTTGTGTACCTCATCCACAGTCTCCGCCAGAACATCCCTTTTTCAGCAGCCTCCCCCCAGCAGCGCGTTGGATCGATGTGTCATGCGTCAAATGGTTCTCTCTTTGTACGTATTCTTCCTTCACAGCCTCCGTCATGACCCCGCCTTTTCAGCAGCCTCCCCCCGGCAGCTCGTTGGCTCGATGCGTTATGAAAGGGTCGCCCGTTAAGTCACCATTTCCGCAGAGTGGATAATTACCTACAAAAGAAACGAACGCTTTTTCTTCTTTTGTTTGATTAATTCACATATCCTGCACGTAAAGGTTGGCTCTCGGTCGCGTTTCGCCTCGCCTTTTCAACTCCCAAGCACCGGTTTTTGCTCCCAGCCTCGGCACTCCCTTCCCCCGCGGCCATCTGCCTCCCTGACCCGGCTAATAGGCTGTCCTCCATTATGCAGAGAACTGTTACGCGTCCAGCCGTGCACGATGTCTCTTCACAAGACTTTAATTTGGGAGAAATACCAGGAGAAATAATGGAGGAGGAGTGAGACCCGAGGCGGAGAACGAGGAATGGCCTAGGAGCTGCGGCGAGAGAGGGAGGAAGGCAGACCGGGGGAGGAGAGGAAGGGAGCGCCGCCGTCTTCCACCAAATGACTTCTGGTTCTCATCGCCTTTGAATGTCAACAGAACTTCATTTAAAATTTACGACATGAAACAATGATGCCCTTTCTTCTCTCTTTCCTTCCTCCGTTTCTTTTACCTTTCTATCCCAGGTATATACGACTCGGCTTGTGAAACTTATTACTCCTGAAATGCCCTCTTCTTCCTCCCCACTCACGTAAAAACTCCATTCGCTGGCGCTGGCATCGTGGCGGCAGTCGGTGTCATCAGGGTCTTGACGTGGAGGAAAAAACAGTTTAGTCTGTCTGGAATTGCGTCGTGAAGTATTGCACCCTTTGCACTTTTTTCCCTTGTGATGTAGTACGCTTAGATTCAGGCTTTGTGTGTGTGTGTGTGTGTGTGTGTGTGTGTTTGGGGGGGGGGGGGATTAGTTGTCACTTTTTCTTGTAGAGATGCACTTCAGTATTATTGTAGATTTTTGTTTAAACATTTCCTCATTATTTTTTTTCTTTTCTCTTTCAGACTCGTCGAACTCAAGAAAAGTAGCCACACCTGAACTGACTCACTTTCTCTAGTCCACCACGTGAGCCATTCCCGGTCCTTTGTTTAGCACTCAGAGTATTAACTATTTATCCTCATCGATGTCGCAGATCCACGCGTCAAACGAGAGAGAGGAGAATCAAATAATATCCCAGCCATTTAACGTTTTGTTGTTACATTTTGCTTATCACCTGGGTTGTCTCACTACCCATGGAAAGTACTGCTCAGAGGTGGCCGGGCTGCTGCTGCTGTGCCTCCCATCTGCTGCTACCATAGAGTGCACATACGTCTGCATATCCGGCTTAACGGAACGAGCCCAGCCTGTCTTCCTGCTTCGGCCTTCCTGCCTCCCTCGGTCTTCCTGTCCACGCCTTTGTGCATCCTTTTATTTCCGCTCCTATGTTTTTTTTCCGTTCATCCATTGGACTTCTTGTTGCAGCCTGTGTGTCTCAGCCTGCCAAAGTTATCCTCCTCCTCAGCCGTGCGCCCTCCGTTTGTTTGTCCTTACCTGCCTCCATCAGTCTCTTTGTCTCATTCTCCCTGCCTCAGTTGTCCCGCCTGCCTCCCACCTCTGTTCATCTGTGTTAGCCTGTCTCTATCAGCAGCCACTTTGTCGTAACCTGCCTCCCTCAGCCTGCCTTACTCAGCCTGTCAGTACCATTCGTTTTAATACATTTCACCCTCTTAATATTGAACTATGCCTCCATTACATGTTTTTATTTTACTTTCCAGTTTTAGCTTTTCCTTCCCTCGACCTCATCTGCCAGAGCCCTCCAGCATGTACCATTATTTTTTGCTTCATTTCAATTTCTCTACATCAACTCGCATCCCTCGGTTGTCATGTCTTACCCTCTCCCATCCTCACTCTTCCTCCCTCGACCTTTCTGCCCCAACCTCCGAGCTTGTACTTCCCCACCCCTTTCATTTCAACCTCTTAACATTAAACTTCTTAACATCTTTCGGTTCCCCTGCCTCACCCTCCCCCCCGCGATCTTTCTCCCTCTGCCTCCCTTCTAGTCCACCACCCCCGCCCCCTTGCCGTGAAAAGGCTTAAACAAAAGATTTGGAGCGACAGGGAATGACTTTCCGATTAGCATGGCCGCGGGGAATGGGTTGCGTTACCCATGCATGAGTGGCGGGTGTCCAACGGGCAGGAGTCTGTTCCTCATTCTATATTGAGATGCGGGAAAGGGAGAACCGCCTCGCAGATGTTCCTCCCGCATTGGTGATGGCCGCTGCTGCTGCTCCTCCTCCTCCTCCTCCTTCTCCTCCTCTCCATGCACCTGGCGGGATGAAGGGCGGCTCCGGCTAAACTCTCCTGAATAAGTGTTTTAAAAAGGTCGTTCAAGGTGGCTGGCTAAGGTGGCGAGAAAAATGGGTGTCAGAGAAGCGGTGAGAAAGAACACATTAAAAAAAAATAATAATAAAGCCGATTGACCCGGATGTTAATTTCATAAACTGGCACGTTATTAAGCATCGGTAGAGCCTAAAACCTGATTAATAGGAGAAAAAACAGTCAAAAGCTTCGTTGTGGGTTGAGGTGCCTTGCTGGTGCTGTAGATGACGGGTGCAAACACACACACACACACACACAAGTGGCGGCGGCGATGCACTTTGATATCATGCCGAGAAAGCTGGAAATACCTGGCGAGTACGTAGCGCCGCGAGACTCCCGATGAGCAGGGCGAGGCGAGGGCTGGGCTGGGCGGCGGCAGCAAGGGACGGCCACCAGCTGCTCGTTCCAGCAGCAGAGGTCAAGGGTCAGGCGGGTTGCGCTCCGTTGCCGAAACATGAAAGGAAGTCATCACCCGAGCATCAGGAAGAGGTGTTAGTTGCCGTTCCTGGCGTACTGGTTCACGGTCCCGTCATTCACCCTCGTCTCGCACATCCTGGCTGTTTCCATCGTCTAGTGTTGAACTGAAGTGATACGAGTGGTTTATTTGTGTGCCCGTTAGGTCATTCATGGTTACTGGCTCACGGCTCCAGTAACCTTCGCCCCGCACGTTCTGTTTACTTTCGTCCCCTCTTGTTTAGCTGTAGTCAAGGATAAAAGTGTCTTGTTATTAAGGTAAAGTTGGCTGCGCGTAGCTGCGTTGCTTATCTCCGTCACATTGTAAACAAATGAAAGTCCAGGAACAAAAAGCGAAATACTCCCTTCTCTCATCAGCCCGTAATTTTGGAAGATTTTTTTTTTTTTTTGGGGGGGGGGGGGGATGGAGGGCATCACAGGTTCATGAAGTGAAGCGAGCGAGGCGATGCGCAGGTATGGGAAATAAGAATAAAAAAATAAGGATTTTTGGGAGTATTTTGAGGCCGATATAGAAAATATTGGGGGACTTTGGCCCCCCAGAAATTACGGCCTTGCTCAGAACTGTATTCAGTATGTCCAAAGTTGCCTTTGCAACCCTCTGCTGGCCTGCTACTACTACTACAACTACTACTACTACTACTACTACTACTGCTAAAATACTACTGCTACTATTCTCCTTATACTGTAATGAAGCCGCTATTTCCACCATTTTCTCGAAGGTGGTGGAGGTGGTGGTTGTGGTCGTAAAGGGGGTGAGGGTAGTGGTAGGGGGAGGGGGAGGGGCGATAATTATGTGTGTGTGTGTGTGTGTGTGTGCATTTACCTAGTTGTGACATACGGGAAAAGAGCTACGCTCGCGCTGTCCCGTCTCCATATTCTCTCTTATCCAACTTTTCCTTAAAATCATGAATGTGTGTGTGTGTGTGTGTGTGTGTGTGTGTGTGTGTGTGTGTGTGTGTGTGTGTGTGTGTGTGTGCTTTTCACGTTGGTAAAAACACGTACGAAAGATTTAAAAAAATACATGCATTAAAACACGATTACTACAAGTCTCTTTTTTACATTATTTCTTCATCGCGGCAGGGACAAGGCAAGGCATCGTCCCTTCGGAGTGGCGAAGGAGGCGCCGTTGGGAAGGCAGACGCGCCAACGCTCAGCTGATCGCCGTGGTGGTGGTGGTGGTGGGCAGCGGGGCGACTTTACTCAGGTGGACCTCCAACCTCCTCGCCTCCCTAGCAGTGCAGGGACCCATGGGGCGCCACACCAGTGACTCCGACAGCGACCGGGTGAGCAGGAGGCGCAGGAGAAGCAGGTACGGCGAGGGGTGTTAGTTGTGAGTTGTGTTGCTCCCTTGTGTGGAGCGTTGTGTTGTGTTGCTCCCTTGTGTGGAGTGTTGTGTTGCTCCCTTGTGTTGTGGGTTGTGTTGTGTTGCTCCCATGTGTGGAGTGTTGTGTTGCTCCCTTGTGTTGTGGGCTGTGTTGTGTTGCTCCCTTGTGTGGAGCGTTGTGTTGCTCCCTTGTGTTGTGGGTTGTGTTGCTCCCTTGTGTGGAGTGTTGTGTTGCTCCCTTGTGTTGTGGGTTGTGTTGTGTTGCTCCCTTGTGTTGTGGGTTGTGTTGTGTTGCTCCCTTGTGTGGAGTGTTGTGTTGTGTTGCTCCCTTGTGTTGTGGGTTGTGTTGTGTTGCTCCCTTGTGTGGAGTGTTGTGTTGTGTTGCTCCCTTGTGTGGAGTGTTGTGTTGTGTTGCTCCCTTGTGTGGAGTGTTGTGTTGAGTTGCTCACTTGGATTTCTTACTGGTATTAGTCCAGATTAGGGCCCAACTCACACCCATGAATGCTCAGGTGCTCTATGAAGGGTTTTGTGTCCATACAACACATTGCTGTATTGCTTTGCTGTCGAATATCACTCTTTCTTGTGATATAGAAAATTTTGTCAATTGGATTAGGGCGTGGATTTGCGACAGGAAACAGAGGGTTACCATCAGCGGTAAAAAATCTGAATGGGGTAATGTTACCAGTGGGGTTTCTCAAGGTTCAGTTTTAGGCTCGCTTTTATTCATTATCTACATCAGTGACATAGACAATGGGATAACTAGTGACATAGGTAAATTTGCGGATGACACCAAAATGGGACGCACTATTAGGAGCCTTCTGAAAGTTGAGGTCAGAGAGGGCATAGAAAACATCATTCTTAAGAATCTTAATAACAGGGTGGAGTAGGTAGGAAGACACATACCGAAACGGGTGCAAGCCACTCGCAGTGAGGTACCGTATATATTGGAAGCGAGGAGGGTGCTGAAGCCCTCCAAAGACCTTTTCCATGTCCTCACCAACCGTTTCCCTATTGTCTCATCAACACCAGAGTAGTTCAGCATGCTCTCTAAAGACAGATCCTCTCTCTTTCCACACCACACTATATTCACACAACATACACACCTTTTCCCAAAATTTGAAATTCAAAATGGCGCATTTATGCAATGCCTCGGAGTCCCCGCCTGGGGGGGGATGACTCCCCTTTTGGCTGCCAACTTGAGAGGTGTCTTGATAACTCCTCAAACGTCTTTCTTATCAATTTCTGCAACATTCGTGGTTTTTGCTCTAACTTTCATTCTGTGGAACACCATCTCTCCTCTTCTAAACCTCACCTTCTCTTCCTCACCGAAACACAGGTTTCTGAGGCTACTGACAGCAATCTCTACTCTGTTCCTTCCTACTATCTATCCTAAATTTCAATCCAAAGCTGGATGTTGCATTAACATGCGCAGCGACATCACTTGCTCTCGTGCCCACGTCCTTGACTTTTCAGAATTTTCCACCATCTGGCTAAGACTTCATTGTCATTCTATTACTAAATACATCTGTGCAGTTTATCTCTCACCTAACTCTATTAACTATGTAAAATTCTATGACTACTTGAACTCTAAAGTGGAGCACATCTTGACCCACTCTCCCTTCGTTGGAATTACCATCCACGGAGATATCAATGTTCACCACCAGCTTTGGCTTTCATCCTCTTTCACTGACCTGCCTCGTGAACAAGCCTACAACTTTGCTCTCCTCAACAATCTAGAGCAGTTGGTTCAGCACCCTACACATATTCCCGACCGTCTTGGAGACAGGCCCAACATACTAGACCTCTTCCTTACCTCTAACCCTTCTGTTTACTCTGTCAAACTGTTCTCTCCGTTGGGCTCCTCCGATCACAACTTTATTTCTGTATCCTGTCCTATCGCTCCTGTACACCCTCTGGATCCACCGAAGAGGCGATGCTTCTGGCATTTTGCTTCAGCTCGGTGGGATGACCTGAGGATGTACTTTTCCGATTTCCTGTGCGATCAAAGATAGAGAGGCACTTTACAAAAGGTACTAGAGCCTTCACACTCCTGCTAACCATGATCTTTAAATTTCTGCCCAGAATTGTGCCAAATCTATTCTTCGACTTACCAAAAGCTCTTTCATTAATAAGATATGTCAAAACCTTGCTTTTTCTAATTCTTCCTGGGACTTCTGGCACCTAGCTAAAAATATCTCGTCCAATTTCACTTCTTCCTCTTTCCCTCCTCTCCTTAACACTGACGGCAGCACTGCCGTCTCATCTATCTCTAAGGCTGAACTCTTCTCTCAGACTTTCTGTAAAAACTTCACTCTGGACAATTCTGGGCATATTCCTCCTACACATCCTCCCTCTGACTCCTTTATGCCTGTTATTAAGATTCTTAAGAACGATGTTTTCTATGCCCTCTCTGGCCTCAACTCTCAGCAGGCTTATGGACCTGATGGAGTGCCTCCTATTGTTCTTAAAAACTGTGCTCCCTTGCTGACACCCTGCCTGGTCCAACTCTTTCGTCTCTGCCTATCAACATCTACCTTTCCTTCCTGCTGGAAGTACGCCTTCATACAGCCTGTGCCTAAGAAGGGTGACTGTTCCAATCCCTCAAACTACCACCCTATAGTTATACTTTCCTGTCTATCTAAAGCTTTTGAATCAATCCTTAACTGGAAGATTCAAAAGCACCTTTCCACTTCTGACCTATCTGATCGCCAGTATAGGTTCCGCAAGGGACGTTCTACTGGTGATCTTGCTTTCTTAACTGATTCTTGGTCATCCTCTCTTAGCCATTTTGGTGAAACTTTCTCAGTTGCACTAGACATATCGAAAGCTTTCAAGAGAGTCTGGCACAAGTCTTTGCTTTCTAAATTTCCTTCTTTCAGATTCTATCCTTCTCTCTGTTCCTTTACCTCCAGTTTCCTTTCCGGCCGTTCTATCACTGCAGTGGTAGATGGTCACTGTTCTTCCCCGAAACTTATCAACAGTGGTGTTCCATAGAGCTCTGTTCTATCACCCACTCTCTTCCTGTTATTCATCAATGATCATCTTTCTATAACAAGCTGTCCTATCCACTCACACGCTGATGACTCCATTCTGCATTATTCAACTTCTTTCAACAGAAGACCCTCTCAACAGGAATTACAAGACTTCAGACTGAAGGCTGAAGAATGCTTAACCTCAGACCTTGCTATCATTTCCGATTGGGGTAAAAGGAACCTTGTGTACTTCAATGCCTCAAAAACCCAATTTCTCCACCTATCAACTCGACACAATCGTCCAAACACCTATCCCCTATTCTTCAACAACACTCAGCTGTCACCTTCTTCAACACTAAATATCCTCGGTCTATCCTTAGCTCAAAATCTCAACTGGAAACTTCACATCTCTCTTACTAAATCAGCTTCCTCGAGGTTGGGCGTTCTGTATCGTCTCCGCCAGTTCTTTTCCCCCTCACAGATGCTTTCTATATACAGGGGCCTTGTCCACCCTCATATGGAATATGCATCTCTCGTGTGGGGGGGCTCCACTCCTACAGCTCTGTTGGACAGAGTGGAGACTAAGGATCTTCGTCTCGTCAGCTCTCCTCCTCTTACTGACAGCCTTCTACCTCTTAAATTCCACTGCCATGTTGCATCTCTATCTTCTATCGATATTTTCATGCTGACTGCTCTTCTGAACTTGCTAACTGCATGCCTCCCCCCCTCCTGCGGCCCCGCTGCACACGACTTTCTACTCATGCTCATCCCCATACTGTCCAAACCCCTTATGCAAGAGTTAACCAGCATCTCCATTCTTTCATCCCCTTCACTGGTAAACTCTGGAACAATCTTCCTTTCCTCCTGCCTATGACTTGGCCTTTTTCAAGAAGAGTGTATGAAAACACCTCTCCATCCGAAATTGACCTCTCTTTTGGCCACTTTATACCTATCACTATATGAGAGCAACAGTAAGCAGGCTTTTTTTTTTTTTTTTTTTTTTTTTTTTTTTGTTGCTCTGCTGTAAAAAAAAAAAAAAAAAAAAGCATAAAGGAGTCAGAGGGGGGATGAGTAGGAGGAATATGCCCAGAATCATCCAGAGTGGAGTTGTTACAGAAAGTTTGTCATACCCTTCAAATGTGCAGCTTCTAACAGCTGCATTACAAATAGTGATATTGATCTATCCATTGACAAAACCCCACCTTTTCATGATGAGATCAGAGAGGCTGTGGCAAGGTAGAGGGGTGGAAAGGCAGTTGGTGTTTGTAACATCATTGTGATGCTGCTCAAAGCTGGATGTTTGGCCATTATTAGTGAGTTGCATGTGATCTCTCTCGATTGCTGTATAGCAGTCTGGTAGCATTCCTCATGACCAGAAGAAGGGGCTGATCATCCCTATCATGAAAGGAAAAGGGGACCATCAGGATTGCAACAACAAGCATGGTAGCTATTACACTGCTCAGTGTGGCAGGCAAGGCACTGCTAAAGTTTCAAATATGATAGACGGATTTAAATTTCCATACGCAGTTAAAATATAGTCATAAGTTGTAATACACAAAAGTAAAACAGGGTGTCACAAGCTTAATGGGGTCTCAGTATATATAGGGGGTTGGAACTGTTGGCAATAAAATTCAGGGAAATCAAAATACAGCTCTGACTGAGTTATGTTCTTGACAGTTTTGTAATTGATGACATTAAGCTAAGTTTTGTCACCTTACACTGCTTAATTATTAGTTTTGGTATGAAGTTTCTGGTGATTTCCAGATCCCGAAGCAGCAGCAGCACAAGTTCAAGGAGCCGCCACCGGCACCATAAGAAGTCCAGGAGACGTCGTAGACACTCCTCCAGCAGATCCCTCAGCCACTCCCGCAGTGCCTCACCCAGCAGAAGGTTAGTGCAGTGAAAGAAAGCTGTATTACTGGTAACCTAAATGGGTACAGTGATGAAAGGCTGTTTTGTGTGACTATTGATTTAACTGCCTGTTGGGATGTTAATGGGTAGTTAGTTGATTCATTATGTTCAGGTGGTGGTTCGTTCATGTTGGATAGTTACTATAGTCTGTTTCTTTCATCTGTCCACCAACAAAGCAGGAATTGTGATGGATGTAGCACGTGCGCAATTCTAGTTCGTGAATGCGTGAAAACCAACTTATTTTTCAGTGATATATTTGAATGTTTATGTATACAAAAAACAACTCAGTTGTTTGCATTGATAATCTAACATACAAGCACACGAAACAAGCTTGTATCAAATAACATAGTCACATCATGCACGAACGATCTTTGTTTTTTCAAATTCATTGATTGATAGCTCATTTCAGGTATAGTAAAAGACATCTGGCTCTGCAAGTGCAAATAAAGGGTATCTTATTAATTTACGGCATGTAAATAATGATTAACGACATAACATGAATTATGGTCAGTTCCACGAGAACTGGCATAGATTTTCCTTCAGGGGTGGACTCGCGGACTTGGCATCATTGCTTGAGTGATAGTCTCTGCGGCACTCATTTGCTGGTGTTTACTAAATCTAAGCTGGGTCAATTTCATTTGCCATGACATAGCCTACTATCTCTCGCTCTCTGCTACCTCTTGAAATCAACACTTTTAGTATATAAATGTAGTTATTCTTATAATCGCTCTTCCTTATGGCTATTTAGTAGTTTATTACCCACAAATATTAGTAACATATTCCAGGAATAATGACAGGACAATGAAAGAAATGAGATGGTTCTTGCCTTAGGCCAATGTTTACGTTATGACTCCGTAGCATCACTACACATTATGTTAGTACTAAGCAAGGCCTTAAAATATAAAAAGAAATCTTCCAATAAATGAGTTAATTAGACTGTAGCCTAGTACTTTGTAGTAGTAAAAAAAGTAGCATCAACAGTCGTTTCAGTCGCTGGACATTGTCCGTTTACGTGCAGTTCTGACTTATTTTTGTTATGAATGTCGTTTCAGATTAATTTATAATAGTTCAAAAGGCACATACTTATCAGTAAAGATATTATTGCATTAGTTTTTATCAGTGCAATCTGTTACAGCTCACAAACGGTTTTGGTAGGAATACAAAGTCAATTTTATGTGCATCAGAACAAGTTAAGAATTGGCCAATGAGTGCACAGTACCATCACCCATGCAATGATACCAAGTCTGCGAGTCCTCCCCTGAAGGAAAATCTATGCCAGTTCTCGTGGAACCGAATATAGTAAGTAATAACTGTTGAATGTTATGCTAGGCTAGGCTATTTCGAATATCAGGCTACCCATGTCATTTACATGCAACACATCAAAATTCCTTATGTCAGACTATACTGTTTAGTATAAACAAGCTGTTCCTTCGTGTGCTGCTATGGTAGATTATCGATGCAAACCTTCTGCTTGCGGTTCATATAAGTTGACTTGAGTTTTTTTGTATACACAAACATTCAAATATATCACTGAAAATATAAAGTTGATTTTCACGCAATCACGAACTATCAGTGTGCAGGTGCCATATATTCGCGAGTGGACAGATGGAATGAAATGGACTAAAGTTCGGTTACTGCCTGCAGGCTGTACTATAGGTTAGGTCGTCGCCACCGGAAACTTGGTGAGGGACTTCAGTCGTAGCAGTCAAGCACACTCTCCCAGGCTCTGCTGTATCAACAATAAACTTCAGTCGGCTGCTTCCCCGTGTATGCTTCACCCTCACTAGTCATCACCTGAACTCTGCCTTACTACAAAAAAGATAAGGAAACTATTAGTGCTCATATAGTTGCAGTGAGCCCCCCACCAACACTGTTTTCACTACCCTGGACTTTAACAGGCAGACAGCCATACCATTCTGATATACTCAAATGCCCTGCCCTAACACTTGATGTCAGACCCATTGCAGCAACGAGGTGCCTATTGAGCATTGCCTCCTTCAGTGTCACCTAATTTATCAAATATTCAAGGTACCACCCCTGAATCTGAATCATGAATATTAGGCAAGTTACTCCAAACCAGATATGACATTTGGATTGTAATGAATGTGAACCCAAGGTTCTGGTGCCCATACTGAGAGAGTTGGCAGGCCTGAGTAACAGTAAACAAATGCCCTCAGCACCATTATCCATCTTTAATTTGCAAAAATTCATAATGATAATAATAATGATAGTGGTAATAATGCTGATATCAAACAGCCCTGACTCACCACTCTCAACTCTTTGCATTTTTTTTGTGATTAACATCTTTTACACTAGTTCTTTAAAATCCACATTCATCAATCATAATGCTTACTATTACACTTTCCCATGCTTGAAGCTTCAGCGAATTGCTACAAAGACTGATGAAGCTGGAAGTAGTTAGAAGTGGACAAGTAAAGTTAAAGTAAAAGCAGCCATTGCTTGATGTGGTATATGTGTACATGTACAGTCGTCCCTCAAATAGTATGGTTTCCAATAGTACAGTTTCGGTTTTATACGGATTGACAGAAGATTTTTTTTTAAGATTTTTAAATTTTCCGCTCGTCGCACCAAGTAGCCATGGCGTGATTGGCAACACTGTTCTACCAGACTGCCACCCATGTGCATCCCCTCAGTCCATGTGTGTGCACAACATCAGGAACACTGTTCTGCCAGATTGAAACCTGTGCGCTTTATCTAAGTCTGTGTGTGTGCAGAACCTCAGCTACGCTGTTCCATTACCACATAACATGAACGTGGGACCCAGGAGATAAGCCAAAACACCTGTTGAAACCACCTCAAAGCATTTGAGAAAGGTGTTCACCTTGCAGAAGAAATCAGATTTAGGAGAAGTTACGTTTTGGTATGAGTTAAGTTGCGGTAGGGAGAACACACCACGTGAATGAGAGCAGTGTTCACTGTATCAATCATAGTGAAAAAGAAATTCTTGCTGCAGTAACTGCCAGTGCTCCAAGAGTGCTGCAAGAATGGAGATGAAGGCCATCCTTTTCTGTTTATTCATAAATTAACCTATTATAAACACATAAATAGGCATTTTCTTACTTTAAACAAGAAATTAGTGGGCAGGAGTGTTTCTAGGGGGGCACTAATTTTATTCGGATTTTCGAATAGTACGGGAGTCCTGGGTCCCTAACCCCTGTACTATTTGAGGGATGACTGTATTTGCAACCATTAATTAACCTACCTACTAACCTCTGAAGAGTCTGCCTTGAATATTTTTTTCTTTCTGTTTTGAAATTTGGCAGGATTTCCCTACCCTCATCACGTGATTTAGTCACCAATCCTTTGTATTTTGTCCTGAAAGACTTGTTTTCCCTGGTCTTAGTTCATTCTAATCCAGACTGTAAAATAAGACTCTCCAGCAACACCATTACTTGTGTCTTGTCAGCAGGTCTCGGTCAGGCAGCCGTGACCGGTACAGGCGTCGCCGCAGTCACTCACGGACTCGAACTCGTTCACACTCAAGAGACAGGTCAAGTCGCAAGCACAAGAAGTCTAAGCACAAGAGACGTAAACGCAGCTCAAGGTTTGCATTATTTTTTAAGTGCAGGGAAGTTTTTTTTAAACAAGTGGAGCACCTCAGGGGCAACAAAACAAACAAATAAGCATGCTATGCACTGTTCCAGCACATCATCTCTGCCTTTCAAATTCTACCTTTCCTTCCTGCTGGAAGTATGCCTATATACAGCCTGTGCCCAAAAAGGGTGACTGTTTCAATCCCTCAAACTACCATCCTATAGCTTTACTTTCCTGTCTTTCTTAAGCTTTTGAATCAATCCTTAACTGGAAGATTCATAAGCATTTATCCACTTCTGACCTTCATCTGATTGCCAGTATGGGTTCCACAAGGGCGTTCTACAATTGATCTTCCTTTCTTAACTGAATCCTGGTCATCCTCTTTTAGCCATTTCAGTGAAACCTTTGCTGTTGCCTTAGACATCTCAAAAGCTTTTGGCAGTCTGGCACAAATCTTTGCTTTCTACTCTACCCTCCTATGGATTCTATCCCTCTCTATACTTTTGTCTCCAATTTCCTTTCTTGCTGTTCCATCTCTGCTGTGGTAGACAGTCACTGTTCTTCCCCTAAACTTATCAACAGTGGTGTCCCACAGTGCTCTATCTTGTCCCACTCTGTTATTCATCAATGATCTTTCTACAACAAAGTGTCCTATCCACTCGTACGCCAATGACTCTACTGTGCATTATTCAACTTCTTTCAATAGAAGACTCTCCCAACAGGAATTACAATATTCCAGACTGGAGGCTGCAGAACACAACCTCAGACCTAGCTATCATTTCTGATTGGGGTAGGAGGAACCTGGTGTCCTTCAATGCCTCAAAAACTCAATTTCTCCACCTATCAACTCGACACAATCTTCCAAACTTATCCCCTATTCTTCAACAACACTCGGCTCTCATCCTCGGTCTATCCCTAACTCAAAATCTTAACTGGAAGCTTCATATCTCCTTTCTTACTAATTCAGCTCCCTTGAGGTTGGGCACTGTATCATCTCCACCAGTTCTTTTCCCCCTCCCAGATGCTGTCAATATACAAGGGCCTTGTCCACCCTTGTATGGAGTATGCATCTCCCGAATGAAGGGGGCTACACACACACACACAGCTCTCCTGGACAGAGTGGAGTTTAAGACTTGTCTCATCAACTCCCCTCCTCTTACTGACAGTCTCCTACCTTAAATTCTGCCACAATGTTGCATCTCTTTTTATCTTCTGCTGATATATTCATGCTGACTACTCTTCTGAACTTTCTAACTGCATGCCTCCCCCCCTCCCATGGCCCTGTTGCACTCATCTTTCTACTCTTGCTCACCCCTGTACTGTCCTAATCGCTTATGCAAGAGTTAACCAGCATCTTCATTCTTTTATCCCTTCTGCTGGTAAATTCTGGAACAGCCTTCCTTTGTCTGTAATTCTTCCTGCCTATGACTTGACCTCTTTCAAGAGAAGAGTGTCAAAACACCTCTTCTTCCATTTTATTCTGTTTACTTTTATTGGAGCAATGCCTAGTGGGCTTTTTTGTTGCATTTTTGTTTTATTGCCCTTGAGCTGTCTCCCTTGCTATAAAAAAAAAAAATGATCTTTTTTTAATCCTGATATCCTTGCTTATCCTTGTAAACTTTTGGGTGACCTGTGCAAGATTTTTTTCTTCCCAAATTATGTGCCATTTCCAGCCTGTATTCATAACCTCCCACACTTTACTGTTTCATTTCATTACCTCCCACAGTTCCGACTCAGACCGGAGTGACAGATACACCAAATCCCGCTCAGCTAGAAGCAGCCTGGACCGTGGAAGTCGGGGATCAACACGAGATCGGGATCGGGACAGAGACCGTGACCGAGATCGAGATCGCAAGGAAAGAAACAAGGAAAGGAATCGAGATAGAGAACGAGATAATGAAAGAGAGAAAGAAAATGAAAGAGACATTAAGGTTTTGTCTCCAGTACCTGAGGAAGTTCCTGTTTTAAAGAATCAAGGTAGGATTTGCCCTTTGTGTCAACTGCTAAATCATCAATAACTATGCTGCTGTGCACATTAAATGCTAATAATCGATCTAAACAAGAAAGGAATACATCACTACCTACTTAGCCCTTTTGCCTCCTTATTTTATTTATTTGCTTACAGTCAAGTGCCATCTATTTTTCAGCAAAATATTTTAAAAATTTAGTTTCAGAATAAGCAGCCAAATTCCAGGAATAAATACACTATGAATGCCATTCATTTTATATGAAGCCAATGGAAATGTTTTTTTTGTGGTATTTTGGAGGCAGTATAATCATAACCTCAAACCATTCTAAGGGTTGAGCCATTTACTGTCAGCATAATATCACTGTTAATGACTAATGTTAAACGTGGTTTATAAAGCTTTCATTTCACAGATATGTCAGAATCTGAAAAGCTGGCATATAGTCGGGCTGTTGAGGAAATCGGTGAAGGAGGATTTGTACAGCAGAATTTCAAGTCGAGTAGAGGGGATAAAGCCACCAACACGAAGGACAAGAAGGAAGATGGAGAATTCAACTTTGGGACTCAAGCTGAGTTGTCTTCTAGGCAAAGCAAATTTATCCCCCTTAGTGATGACAGTCTCTTCAGTCCTCATGTGAGTCTATATTTACTGTATTTTTCAGTACATAGGATGCACTCTATTTTAACCCCTTCACTACGGCCTGGCCAAAACAGCGCCCTGCACCGTATCTGGGATCGCTGCGGCCATAAACTCAACATAATCATCATGTATTATATATGAATACATGCAGAATTAAATGGTGCACATAAAGAAACTCACTATGTCTGGGCCAAAACAGCGCCCCGCGCCGTATCCAGGATCACTGCGTGTGCCAAATTTCAAATGTCACTATTGAATGTAACAAGTTTTCAGCCATAAACTCAACATAATCAGGTATTATATATGAAAACATGCAGAATTAAATGGTGCATATAAAGAAACATAAATTTATTGATAATTTTGAGATGTAAGCATAAATATAGAGATAAAATAACTCGTATTTTGGCTAAAGCGAGCCAGGACGCAGTATGTGCATCGTCGGATATGGTACGGGGCACGCAAGGAGGCAGTATACGCATCCTTGTGTTGATGGGGTTAAAGACTATTCTTGGACTGAATATCTTGTCAGTATGTTACTGATGGCCTAAAAAGTTCTCCAGGCTGCTCTTTTGCCATGTCTTTTTGCCACTCAGTCTATATATGTATGTACAGGGAAACCTCGATCGAACTTAATTCATTCCTAAATGTTGTTCTTAAATCAATGTGTTTGCAAACCGAAACTGATTTTAACATGAGAAACAATGTAAAATGGATTAATCCATTCTTGACCCCCAGTAAGCATCAACGAATCCAAAGAATAACCACTTCATTTTAGAATACCAATCAGCTCTAGATTGTTGATCAGGATCTGAATTTCATCTTGATTCAGTCTATGAATCTAGATATTCAGATGGAATCCAGATAAAATATAATGCCTTGAGGCAGATCAGCAGATCAAAATAACAATAATGGCAGGGCAGGGCTTGTGGATAACACAACTGACAGCATTTCTTGATCAGTTCTGTTGTTCATTATTACTATTCTACATCTTTAGTGCCAACAAAACACATTTCTGCAATTTAATCTTAGCTTACCTGCTCCTCATACATTATGGGAGGCACTCTTGGGTGCATCTGAGCACTTGGTCTTTTAAGCAGAAAACGAGTTATGGCATTGGCATGTGAATAATACCAATATTTACCTAATTGTCATATTCATCTGTTATTATTCATTTGCATAACAAATGAAGCCTCAAAACACTCATATGAACTTAAATTTAACTTAAAATTATCAAATGGCAGAAAAATACCAAAAATAGGAAGGGGGTATGATGGGGTAATATTTACTGCATTTGAAAATTCATTTAATTTTTTACTTATGACCAATTGGACCTATGACCGGCCTGTTGGTCCCTGTCACTGTCATAGCTCAAGAACTACCTGTATATGGAGAAAGTAATGAAAGATATGATGTGTGTAACACCAACACTCATACAGTGCTGGGTTATCCCTTTTCTACATAATACACTAGTCCTTTTAGTAAAACATGATTAAAGTGTTAGAACTTAGTCACTGTCATCATTTACATACCTCTCCACTTATGCAGGGTTATTCTCTTTCAGTTATTTGGAGACCCAGAGGAACGAGAAGAAAAATACCTAAGAAGAATTTTTTCCTTGCGTCAGAAGGCTCTTCTTGGGGAGCCTATCTAACTGTATTACACCTTCTGTATAGAAGGTAAGGTAACAAAAGAACTTTGGTTACCAAACATACAACTACAGATGTAGCTTAATCACATTACCTGTGACTAGATTTTGCTGGTTGAGGATAGTGAGCATGAACTAATATGTCTCTTAACTTAAGAGAAAGCTTATAACAGAGAGGGGACCAATAACATTCTTATTTTAAATAATAATTATTGCACTGTGTGACAAAGAAAACATAATACAACATTCAACAGAATAAGGTTAAGATAGAACTCAATTTGACAGGCCATTTAATAACTTTAACTCCTAATTAATATCAAATGTTGAGGAATAAAGTATATGATAGAGTATCCAAGTAATATTTACATTTTATATAATTATATACACGATACTTTACCAACAAATTCATAGAAAACACAAGGTAGTACAGTCTTACGATCACTATACCATAATTAACAGTAGTTTGAAAGAAATGTACATAATGGCATTTTAAATAAGTACAGTAATAACCCTACCATATGGAATGTATCATACACATTAATCATGGACGGTTTAGGTTCATTATAAAATAGACGTGTCCTCTTATATATGAAATATTTTTTTCAATGCCGCTACAGGAACAATATTCTAATATGGTATAAATAGGAAATTTGTCACTATAAAGTATCTGTAAACCACACCAGCTTCAGCCCTAAAATATCAGTTCTTTCTCATAACAATTAAATATAATGAGTCCAAACATTTGTGTAAAAATATAGTTTACTTATTATCTACATCGTGCCATGAACTGAGTTTATTTCCCATGCAGTGGTCACGGTCACGTCACCCTAGACATTAGGACTTTCAATCACATTACTTATCAATTATGAAACTCAGCACCATGTCTGATTGAAACATCAATGTAAAAAAAATCATTTCAGTTACTTTCCTCATAAATTGAATGGCAACAATGTAGTTCTTCCAAGCTTGTAGTATTCACACTGGGCACAGCAGTTGCATGTATTCATTTGGTAATTTATTACAGTAAAAAACTCACTGTGGGACGGCAACCCTAAGCACAGGTAGTGGTAACACTGTCATAGCTAGTAAGTCCTGCAGAAAACACCACACTGCATACAGTCTTAGCATTCAGAATTATCGTCTTCCACTACCAGTTTCTGCGTATCCTTTCCAGTGTCATTACTGGATGGACTTAGCTCCTTTTTACGTATCTGTATATTTGGTGAAGCTTTTTGCATCATAGCCGACGGTGAGAGAACAGCAAGAGGAGGAGCTTGAGTTGCACCATTACTACTCTCTTGATTTTCTAAGTTGTAATTCTTACTCTTGCTGGTATCTAAAGGCACTTCATATAAACCTTTGCTATTTGACTGATCCGGTGCAGCTCCTTCCATGGACCCCATAGCATCGTACATAGGATTGCTAAAGTTGTGATTCTTATTCGCCATCTCACCAAGGCCTACATCTCCTTCTAGTGGCACCTGTAAAAAAAAATGACATTCACAATTAAACAAGAACAGATTTTCTAATTCTACAAAGCAACAACAACCAGATGAGGACAAATTTTTCCTAATGTTAAAAATCCCAAAGACAGCAGAGTCTCAGCATTAACCATTACAATAATAAAAATATGAAATTTTATTGATCAATCAGTCCTTTGATTTTGGGGTAGCTGGGGAGGTTCAGCAGAAGTGGCACCCCCTTGCAGAACCAAGCCCGGTGTGGCATCTTCTGCCATCCCGTGTCATGAGACATCCCATCCTGAACTGCGCATCTCAGAACCCAATCTTTACTATCACAGAGTAACTAAGTGAAGCATCTAAGTGTAAAAAGTACCAAGGAGGACCTAAAAAGCAATGCAAAGCAGAACAGATCACAAGAAGAAGAAGAGTGATTGTTGATATCCTAGTTATATATATACATCATCATTTGCTTTTATAATAATATAAATAAACTTGGGTAGGACAGATTCCGACAAGCAGTCGACAAAAGACACAGTACTGCTGAGCCTCGCTAACTCGGACTAATAAGGGGAAAGGTTGGTCCGACAAACGCGAATGTCTGACATAGACGGATCCCACCCCCCATCCATGGATGGGCACTGCTTCTGCAGATGGTGGCTGAGTGATTAGCATGCCAATGCCATGTCCAGGAGGACGCGGGTTCGCGTCCTGCCTGCCTCCACAAGCTGGGATTTTTTAGTCACTGCTGAGTGGCCTAAGACTACCCACATACTGTCCTGAAGATCATCTATCAACTCAGACTCTAGATTCTCTCTCTAAAGAGAATCAAAGATGAGCTCTGGGGGGCAGCATGAACCAAGCAAGATGGCACTGCTATAAAAACACAACAGGCTGGGGCTGACCATCATGCCCCATCAAGAAAGCCTACTGGTGCTGCAAAAAAAAATTTTTTTAAATGCAATCCCAAAACAGGGGCAAGGGGACCCTCCCATAATAATATAATTTTATCAATTCACTGTGGTACATGTGAAGGGCATTGTGTTTCATCTGTTATGTGGCATAATTGCATTGCAGCCACAAGAAACCAACCTCTTATGAAAAGCTCACCAGTCACACTGAAATAATGCTGTTGCTATAATTACCCCATTTGATCCCTCGGCTGGTGCCATAAAGGAAGGTGGTCCAATTTCCACGTTAGTGCCTTGTCTAAACACCACACTGGAACCAGGAAGTCCACGGCCCTTCAGAGTTCTGAAATATTTAAAATAGTAATTTGTAAGTGATCACCATAAAGGAAGGGTTTCTTTTACCCTTTTTCTACCAAATGCATTTACTTTTTCTAATAATCTATCTATATACCAGATATACCAGATGCATTTACCTTTTCTAATGATAATAAACTAATAATAATACACTGGACCAACATCTCAAATAACTTAAACTAGCAACATCTTATTTCCAGTAACTATTGAAACAAGACTTTTTTTTTTCTTCTTATACTTTTTTCCGTGTATACACATCTCTAAATTTCCGACATCAAATTTTTCAGTTAATGGTGATCACTTTTCTCACAAATGGCTAATTGACCATTTGGATGAGTGTTTTAGGCAAGAATTGTTCAGGGTGGGGCTTGACAGTTCCAACTTTCAACCTCCTGTATCACCTAACCTAAATCCCCACTGGTCATCACTTACAACATGCAGGGTAATATAGATATATCTTCTGAACCCTCATGTCTTAGGAATAAAAAATATAATACTCATTATAAAAGTAAAAAAAATATCTTACATATGTCTACGGTTGAAGAAAATGTAGAGGGCACCTAATACTGCCAGCACCAGGACTATCAGGATTATGGGCACAACAACGGTTGCTGGGGACCAAGGTTGTTGAGGAATGTAGCTTCTTGCCACGTAGTTTTCACAAAGTTCACCTGAGTAACCCTCTTGACATTCACACTGGAGTGCACTGGTGTTGTTTGGTATGCAGATGCCACCATGTAAGCACCTACATCCCAATGGCTTTGGTTTGATTTGCTCATGTGCTGAAATCAAGGAGTATGGTTAAAGTAAATGTCAGAGTAAATTTTTTTTCTTGGTTCCATAACAAAATGTTATCAGCCAGAAAAGAAAAGGAATTCTTAAATTGATCCACATACTGCTACATTTTCTATAATAACTCAGTATTCAAATGGAAAATATTGCAAATAGTCATAGAAAAAATATTTAATGATAATTAGTAGGGGTACTTACGAGCATCACAGCTCTGGTAAGTGTTCTTGACACCTTTGTTGTCTGGACAAGCACATTTATAGCCACCAGGGATTAGGAGACACAGATGACTGCATGGTGTATCTCTCTGACATATGCTCATTGTACTGGTATTGTATCTCTTGTCAGCAAACACTGAAAAAGTTTATTCATTAGCAAAGGATACAAAACTTGGACACAATGAAAACTTCGTCCATTTGTATATCAGACAAGCTAATTTTGTCATTAAGCTTATGACATGACTAATGAGCTTATGATTTCAGTTAAACTTTATTGCCTTACCTTTAATACTTGATGGTTTAGCAAATTCTCCAGGAAGCCTGACTGGAACCCCTCTTCCAAACTTGTCCATGCTGTATATTTCTCCAGTGTCTCGAGTAACCCAGTATATGCTGGCCTCAAACACATCCAGTGCAAAAGGATGTTTCAGATAGTTTCCAGAAGCTACAAGTGTTCTTCTTGAACCATCTTCACGCATCATTTCAATTTTGTTTAGCTTTGCATCTACCCAGTATATTGTGTGATCCATGGCAAAGTCAATAGAGAGGCCTGTTGGTTGGCTGATAGCATCTGACACAAGGATTTGCCTTTTGCTGCCATCCATCCATGAAGTTTCAATTTTGGGAATGGAACCAATGTCTGTCCAGAACATGTACCCATGATCTGGATCAACAACAATAGATGTAGGAACCTCTAAGCCAGTGGCAATAACTGAGTGACGGTAGCGTCCATCAAGTGTAGCAACCAAAACAGATCCCCGGGGTTTATTTCCTGTACGGTCTGTTTCACTCCAGTAAAGGTTCATTCCTGCCCAGTCAACTGCTAAACCTGTTGGTTTTGCTCGGCTTTTTATCTCTAAGTTCTGAGCGTAACCCATGGTTACATTTGCTCTCTCAGGAGAACCTGGAAGGTATGACCGTTTAATAGTCTTTCCATAGGAATCAGTCCAGTATACAATGCCAGACTTTGGTTCATAATCTAAGGATTCAATACTGTCACCTTTAATGACGTAGTTTGCTGTATCTGATGTTATGTTAAAGGTTCGGATTTCTGGACTGTCAGAATAAATCAGAGTAACAGAACCTTCCTTTAGTCTGCAAACTCCATTGATTTTGGCTTCAAAGCCTTCACGGCAGGAACAAGCATGAGTTCCATTGAGATTGGTGCAAAGCTGTGAACAGTTGTGTGTAAATTCTGCACATTCATCAATATCTTCACATCTTTTGGGGTTGTTTGGAGAGATTCTGAATCCTCGTAAGCAGTGACAAACAAAACCATCACCTTGGAGCTGAGAGCACTTCTGTTCACAACCTCCAACTGTGCAGTTTGATGCAGTATCTGTGAAAGTAATCAGTGTTAAGACCAACTTGAGTAGCTACTGATTAAGAGTAGAGAAGGGTTATAGTGCCATTATTATCATTTTGAATAGAGCTATTGATTCATATTAGTCACAACTTTTACTCTCCTTTTAACAGTTTCCAAATTCCCTACTATTCCTAAATGAACTTTGAGCAAGTAATGTTGCATTGCAAAATAAAGATTATATACTTACGACAACCAAGTTCATCGGAGGAGTCTCCACAGTCATCTGCATGATCACAAAGTTTCTTTTCATCAATACATTTTTCATTGGCACAGCGGAATTCATTGTATATGCATGGTCGTGGTCGATGTGAGCATATGGTCATGTTGTTCTCATCTGAGCCATCACCACAGTTATCTATTCCATCACATTTCTGGTATAAGGGGATGCACTTGTGGTTGTTGCACTGGAATCGTCGCAGCGTGTTACATGTGTAGTTACCTAGAAAAGTTTAAAGAATATCAGTATTTATTGTCCAGAAAATATGCTCACACTGCAGAAAATGAGGTCTAGATCTCTGACCACTGATATGTGCTTTCATAGTTATGTTTAGGCACATAGGAACATTGGTGGGTCCCAGTATGTGATTACCAACATGGACCTTTGCACCTATTCATTGTCATTCATAGGATGAATGATGAGTTATTTCATCTTTATCATAAATCCCACTTCAGCCATCATCATCATTATCTCCAGCCATTACTATTTCCTGCAGACAGAACAAAGACCTTTCGCAGTGTTATCAACCTCTCTGATTAATGTTAGTGTACTCTATACTGCTCTAGTGAATGCTATTGATTTTATTTCTTCATATGGTCTTATGTCAGCTGCACTTAAATTAATGCTATATAAATAGTGTTACAGTCTTTGGTAATACTTACTGCATAAACTCTCACGTTCATCTGAATTGTCATAACAGTCATTGCTTCCATCACAGAGGTCACGCATCTCCACACATAGATGGTTATCACACTGGAATTTCTCGGCTGGACAGTAACGTTCCCCAGGATAACGAGGTTGACAATCCAACTCATCACTCAAGTCATGGCAATTGCGTTCACCGTCACAGCGGAAATGACTCTGAATGCAGTGGCCAGAAGAACACTGAAACTGCCCAACCTGAAAAATTCAAAACCATTAAATCCTTTAGTCCTTTGCCAATATGAAAGGAGGGTTGAAAGTGTTATTACCAGTTCTGATATGGCCAAGAGTTGGGGAATGAATAATAATATTTTTTGAGAAGAGTGGTGAGGGTGGTAGACTAACATGCAAGGACAGGGTGAATGTACAGAAAATAAGGAAGATCTGCTGTGAAAAAGAAAATTAAATAAGAATTTGCATATATTTCTAAATGCAACGATTTAAAAATTGACATGACTCAACAATTGAGAAATCTCTTACCCGGCATTTATGATCCCCACAGTTTTCTTCATCAGACTTGTCCCCACAGTCATTATCATGGTCACAACGCCACCGGCTAGGTATGCACTTGCTGTTTCCACACCTAAACTCACTCTCTGAACACTCCCTGTACTGGCTACGACACATTTCCTCATCTTCATCAGAATTGTCACCACAGTCGTTTTCAAAATCACAAAGCCAACGCCTGTTGGGAAAAAAATTAAGTGTTTTATAATTAAGAAAGTAGAACTTATCCAACCAAGAGATTCATCAGTATTGTTAACATTTGGGAAATTTTTTGAGTATTTTTCATGAAAAAACTTACTTTGGTATACAACGTTTGTTTTTGCACTGGAAGTCTCCATTTTCATGGCATTTTGGACAATGCTCTGGGAGTTCATCAGTACTGTCCCGACAGTCGTCTTTCCCATCACAAAACAGCCACTCAGGAATGCACCGATAGTTAGTTCGCCCAGGACATCTAGAATAAACATTTTTGAGTATGTTTGATAGTATGTCAGAGTAGTATGATAGTAGTGGTGTTATAAAAACAAATACATGTATTCATATTAAAAGGTTCATAACTGAAAAAAGAGGACAAGGTACTGTAAAGGAGTGGGAAATCTTTTGTCCATGGGGGCAGCAAAATTGTCTTGGGGTTATAGCACAGTGACTCATGTTTTATCAAAAAAACAAAGATGATTTTGTTAAAATATTCTTTTATCACAAAGACTTGTCTTGTACCTTCTCCATCCTTCTGTGCAGTTCAACTGGCGACATAGGAAAGCTGGTTCATCAGAATGATCGCCACAGTCATTGTCCAGATCACAGTACCATTGCTTTGAGATGCACTTTCCATTATGGCAACTATATTCTCTCTCTTCATCACATCGCCGGTTATCTGTTGGGAAAAAGATTATGAAAGAATGTATCCACTGAAATATTGTACTGTATGTATGCCCTTCAATACTTCAATTATTTCTAAGTTAAAAAAAAAAAAAAATGCTGTTTTTGTAAAGATGCATTACTCTTTCCTAAATTTCCCTTCACATCCCTCCCCCAATACTTCTAGTACCTGTTCCACAGTACCTAAACTCTCACTTTACATTACCTGCCAATTTAACCTTATTCAATATTTATATGTGATAGCTTAAAAATATTGAGTTCAGAGCTCAAAAAGTGGAGTGAAGTACATGTAACCATTGCTATATGATCATTTGCTTCTACAGTCTTGAGCTTTCCCTACCAAAAACTTATAAAAGATTCCCTACAATTGGTTATACAATCTGACTGATGATGCAATCACATGATCACTATGCTACACAGTGGGGATGCTGTTAAGTGATAAATGTGCGGCACAGGGGAGAGCTTTTCCTACTCACACAAGTTCAGTCTGCGTCTGTGGTCAAATCTATTCATACATATGTCTTTCCTGTGTTTCCAAAGCTGCAAAGTTTTCTCTTCAATCTTTGTACTGTTACTACAATAATAATGTCATCTAAGCATATTGTAGTGTAAGAGTGTCCACCAGTTCTGAGGGCAATGGCAAAGATAAAGCCTTAAATTGGAAGTGAAGCTTGACATTCTGAAGTATCATTGTGAAGGATGAGATGTGAACAAGGTCCACTACTTGAGGCTCTTGAAGTTAAATGGTGGTGCTCTTGCTCCTGAGGGTCTCTTTTATGATAAATTCTTTATTGTTTTTGAGTGTATAGGAACATATCCCCATTGAAAGCATGTTATTGTGCTATTGGTGGTATCACTTTATGGTCAATATTTATAGGAATATGTCAATTGTTAAGCAAGGGTTGCTTCATATATTTTGATGGAAAAGGGGAACTTACGACAGTCATCTTCATCTGACCCATCACGACAATCTTTGTCTCCATCACACTTCCAGGCTATGTTGATGCACTTGCCAGTAGTTTTACACTTGAATTCAAGCTCAGTACATTCCAAGTGGCAGTTGCTTTCATCAGATCTGCAAAGAAAAACACAAGTACAATGCATCACAATGAAATAGATTGATCTAACCAATTTGCATCTTATAATTCCCCATGTGAATTGATTCTGTACCTTTCAAATCCTTCAAATGAATGCCAATACATTCTATTCAGATCTGCCATCACAAATATATATACAGTATCAAGTAAACTAGTTCAATTTAGGTCTTAATTCCTTCGATTAAATAAATACAGTAATACCTCAGTTTACGAGTGCCTTAGTTTACAAGTGTTTTGATTTACGAGCGAAACAAAGTCATTAAAAATCCCTTGGTTTACAGTGGTGATTTGGTGTACAAACATCCTGTTTGTACAACTCGAAGACGCGAGAATCCGTTCCCTTTGTTCACCGCAAGATGAGAGCACTCATAGCAGAAAACAATGGGAATAGGGTCTCACACTAGTGTCACACTAGCATACCTGGGCACTTCCGCACCTCGGTCCGGACCTCCGCTCCTCCGCACCTGCGGACCGCCAAACGAGGTGCGGAAGCCCGGAAGTGCGGAACGTTTTCAAAAGTGCGGAAGTAACAGGTGCGGACAGGCGAAATTTTGGGTCCAGACTTCCGCACCTGAGATTTTCAAAGATAAAAAAACGAAGACGACAAACAGTCCGCGGCATTACTTTCGCGCGTTTTGGCGGGCTGTGTGCTACCAGCTGATCACTGTGTCAATTTTCTTTTTCTTTTCAGAATCTTTTGACATTTAGTGATTCACTGCGATTGTTTAGTGTTTAGTGTTTACAAATAAACATGGACAGATACGTGAAAAGAGGTGATAGCGACAGGAGCAGGAGTGTGTCAGGGGATAGTAGCGTCAATAGTGTGAGCTACAGAACCAGCACGCCTGCACCGTCAGCCTCCAGAACCCCTACGCCGCTGGCGACGTCAGACATTTCCTTGTCTGACGTGGAGCTGGACCCCTTCCAGTGTAATGCCAGAATTTAATTAAGAATGGGAAAATGTAAATTAGGGAGGAATAAGCCGTTACCGCATAGAACATTCCAGACTCGCGCTTGAGAAGCCCACCCCCTTTTACTCTAAATATATATATTTCTCTCTCTCTCTCTCTCTCTCTCTCTCTCTCTCTCTCTCTCTCTCTCTCTCTCTCTCTCTATATATATATATATATATATATGAAGCTTGATGTATTATTGCCTTGTACTATTTTGTTTTATTTTTGAGGTACGGACTAGTTTTTCAGGCGCTTTAATAGTTTTATGCATAGCAGGTCGGAGGTCCGGTAGCGGACCGAGCGAAAAAATTTTAGGCGCGGAAGTACAGGTGCGGACTACCTGCGTCCGAAGTGCGGAGGAGCGGTAGCGGACTACCCCAAATCCAGTAACGCGCCCAGCTCTGCACACTAGGCCTTTTTCCTCCAACCACGATGGTGGTAGTTGCAACCAGAAACTCCAACTTTTCTGGGTGTGCGTCACACACGACCAAGGTGGGTTGCCCCCGTATCCACAACGTAAACAAACCAGGCGCCCTGTATCCACATGGCGCTGTTTACCAAAGTAAGGGCTGTTGTGGCTTGTGCTGCTGCTACTCAAATTATGGACTTCTTGCTACAGTTAAATGGAAGGAAGAAGCTGTTGTGGGTATGATCATGGCTTCAAAGACAGGAGGAGAGGTGTTAACCCAAACCAACAACTCACTCCCAGTTGGGCGTACGGGCAACCGCAGTTGCTCCGGGCTCCAACGGTTGGAGGAAAACTCCCAGTGTGACACCGCCTTCAGTCCGTGTTGTACACTCACACAAGTAGCACCCATGTGTCTGATTACGTTTGTGCTCTAGTGTGTGATCTTTGTGTTTTCAGCACTATATTATTTATATACTGTCATACTATATTATAGTATTTATCATTGTTATTTGTCAGTAAAATTACATTTATTCTGTATGAAATAACATGTGAAATGAAATTTGTTAATATTTTTGGGATATAAATGGAGACTTGGAGAGGTGGATTGATGCCTTTGGTAATAAGTGTCTGCACAAAATCATGGGATATCGCTGGAATGACTTTGTGTCAAACCGGCGACTACTCCGTGAGACTGATTCGACATATATTACCTGCACGTGGCACGTTTTCCAGAAGCTGATCCTGCTCATCAGGTTGTCTCTGTAAGAGACAATCCTGAGTGGAGGAGGCCAAGGGGACACCCACAGAGTTCGTGGCTTGAGCAAGTTGATAGATCCTATCAGGAAGTACTCGGCATGGAGACTCACCCGGAGAGACCCCCGGGCTTGGTGTCGTAGGGTGGGCGAGGCGACACGCCCCCCGGCGTATGCCCCCATTGATTGATTGATTTGGGGATATGGGACGCATTAATGGGATTTGCATTAATTTAAATGAGGAAATTTGTTTCGATTTTTGAGTTTTTTGGTTTGCAAGCAGAATTCCAAAATGAATTAAACTTGTAAACCGAGGTATGACTAATTTTTAAAACTCACCCGTCACGGCAGTCATTCTGTCCATCACACAGCTGTGTTGGAGCAGCACATCCTTGGCCATCAAGACATTGGAACTGTCCAGATCGGCACTTGCGTTCAGGGCAGAAGTCACCAGAGGGTTCATCTGCTCCACTCTCGCAGTCCTTCTCTCCATCACACCTGAGGGGTTAAAAAATATAAATAATCTGAATCCCATTACTAGGCCTTAACAGCTGGCATATGTATGCAGCACCAATTTTCATATAGAATAATTTTGAAGGCTTTTATTTAATTTACTTGAAACATTTTACACAATTACTGACTAAGCTTAGTGTCACTCACTTCCAGTAAATAGGGATGCACTTCTCATCCTTCCCTGAGCAACGGAACTGTCCCCTCGTGCAGTTCGCAGAACATGTTTTGTTGTCATGATTCAGGTAGAATTGGTCAGGACAAGCACATGTATATTTCACTTTTCCATTAGCAGGTGACAGCAGGCATAAATGTGAACAGCCACCATTATCATCTCCACAAGGGTTGTTGTAAGGTATTTGCCGCAAAGGGTGGTATATGTGGATGTCATATGGTCGATGCGTGGTGTTGCGGAGAAACTGGAAATCTTCACCAGTGAACTTATTGGCTTTCAGAATAGCCTTCAGATTCCAGTCTGTCCAGTACATGTAATCATCAAATACAGAGATAGCAAAGACATGAGGTACTCGTGCACCACTTATTACCTCGTGGCGGTTTCTACCGTCAAGGTCAGCATACGCAATGTAATCGAGGTGAGCATCAGCCCAGTAAATTCTGTCTGTGAAGTAGTCAAATGTGAGGGCATTGGGCCATATGATTTTGTCGTCAAAGTTGAGGATGCGAGAAAAGTTTGACCCATCCATACCAATACGGCCAATATAGGTTTGAAGATGCCAGTCTGTGAAGTACACATAACCAATGCCTGGGTGAACAGCTACAGCTCTTGGGTCATTGATTCCACTTGATTTCAGTGTTTTCCTGTTAGTGCCATCCAGCTCTGCCACATCCAAATGTTTGCTGTGCCTATCCAGCCAGTATATTTTTCGTCCTACCCAGTCAATGGCCAGACCTTCCAAGCCATTAGTATCATGTTTGAGAATCACTTCCTTCTCAGTACTATTTATTTTGGCTCTATTTATAACTTTGGCTGTCACATCAGCAAAGTATATCATATCATCCTCATTATCAAAGTCCAAGGCAACAACATTTCTCAAATCTTGATGCATCAAGAGGTACTGTGATCCATCTGTTGTCAGCCTGCGAACGTAATACTTGTTGGTGAAGAATACCCATGGCTCAGCATTATCACGTCGTTTACATGTGTGGCCGTCAGGCTCCCGGTCGTAATAGGTCTGATTACACTTGCAGCTGTATGAACCTGGTGTGTTGAAACATTTCTGAGAACAAACTCCAGGCACTTCTATGCATTCATTGATATCTTCACATGCCTTGCCATCAGCCATCAACCTGAAAAGGGAATTCACCATAAATTTAGTTGGAATCACATGTGTGTAGTGCAGAGGCAGTTCTGCGACTAATTTTCATATACTACCCACCAAGTCACCTGTCAGTACTCACTTGTAGCCTGTGTTGCATGCACACTCAAAGCCAATGATGGTGTTGATACACTTGTGACCACATTGATGGAGTTCCACTTTAGCACACTCATCAACATTACAGTGAAGTGGCTCATCAGAATCATCCGAACATTCACTGACTTTGTTGCAAACGAGCTTCATTGGAATGCAATCTCCATTATTACACTGGAATTCTCCAGCTTCACATTTCTTTTCTGGTCCTGAAATTACACAAAAATTATAAATGAAACAATTGTGGTGCAAAAAAAGAAAATCAACAGATTTCATGTCCATTTGAAAACTGCTCTAATGCAAAGGCTGTTTTATTCCTGCTATTGCATTCCACTGACTTAGACGAGTCGATCTTCCTACTAATAAAGGACATTCACAATTCACATATGTGAGTTTATATATAATTCAGATATGACACCTGTAGTTGTCTATGAACTTTCATTTATGCTAATAGACTAATTACCCTTACTGTTGTCCACAGGTTAAAAGTAAGATGAATCTGGGATACATGACCTTACATCCAGCAGAACCCTCATCAGTGACTTACCACACCCAACTTCATCTGAGTTATCTCCACAGTCATCTTCTCCATCACAGTGGTATGACTTTCGAATGCACTTGGCATTGCTGCAGTTAAACTCGTCAGATGTGCACACACGATACTTCTGGTTGCATGAGATGCCTTCATCTGAGCCATCACCACAGTCGTTGTCAAAGTCACATTCCCAGTCCTGTAAAAGTGTAACTTCTTAAAAAGATCTGGGAACATAATGTTAAAGAATACAACTTAATCTTTGAATAAAGTGCTTATTCTCACGACTTCAATTAGTTCTATACATGTGTGTACTGTACTGTACTGTACTGTGCTTTACTTTATTATATGTACAGTAACCATTTTATGTATTTACATGCATTAAACTTAACACAAAAGTTATATAATCCTATTTGAAAACGAACCTTACTAATGCAGCGTCCATTGTTACACTTGAATTCATTTTCTCCGCATTCTTCTGGTGGGGGGCAGTGTAAGGCTGTGGAGTTCTCATCTGCACCATCCACACAATCAGGGTCACCATCACACACCCATTTCTTTAAGATACACATAGCACGGCCCCACTGCTTGTTGGCATCACAAGTAAATTCTGTTTCTTCATCACACTTCCGGTTATCTGCAATAGAGAATTCATTTTGTGTTAAAAGATAACCATAATTTTTGCACCTCTAATTTTCAAGGCTATCTTAAGGTGAAAAAATTAACACGTTTTTATTTGCAAAATTGTTGAGCATCTACATAATATTTTACTCTTCTTTTGCATACTTTAAAATAAATAAAATAACAAATAAGAGTAAAGCTTAACACGCACTACAATGCAGTGCAGGGAAGCACAGGACACTATATCTATTTATTTCCAATAAATAAATTAAATAAAAATGTGCTGAGAGTACAGTGCTCCCTCATTACTGACGGATTTTTATAAGACAGTTTTGATCATAGACAGTAATGTGATGCTAAAAAAAAAATAGTATTTGGCGCCTCCAAGCTAGTTTCCATGCCAGGTGCCACTGGCCACACGTGGCATGTTCCCGCCGTCCCGACAAGCTATAGCATCAGTCCACATGCGTCTGTCGTTTCGACAATGTTCACGGCTACAGCTACATTATCGTCCTTCGTCCAACTCATCAGCATCACTAAACCCAGTAGCAGCGGCGGGCCAAATTTGTGGCTTTACCGTGTAGCAGCGACGGGCCAAATTTGTGCCATGATATAAACCCCCCAAAATAGATGATACATAAACTAATCACAAATGCTTTGATATATATTATGAAATGGTTTGTGTGAGTGATGATTTTTTCTCATTTTTCTCGCTAAGAGGGACCATTAAGAAACGATCCCTGCTGCTACCGGGTTAAGCTACTTATGAACTGATGAATTGGCAAGAATCATTCCTTCATGCGATTTCATGACAACTGTTTCATCATACTTACTGCATTCATGTCTGTCTCCTTCATCCGAGCCATCAAGGCAGTCATTGTCTCCATCACATATGTAGATCTTTGGCACACAGTTGCCATTATCACAGGTAAAGAGGTCACCAAAGCAGGTTCGACCCTCCTGTTCACAGTACTCTTCAGGTTCATCAGCACCGTCTCCACAGTCATCATCACCATCACAGTGCCACGTGCCGGGGATACAGCGATGATTGGGGCACCTGTTTAGGGGATGAATAAGTTGCTCAGGGGTTGCAGTCATTTTATTTTATCCCTATGCACCTTACTTGTAATGCCTCTTCTCTTTCCAATAATAAAAAAACAAGCCTAGATGTAGTGAACAATAATATAGCCAAAATTCTATGGAATTTTACCACTCAGGAAAACGCATGGATAGGATGAGACTACAAGAAGCTATTCAGGCTACACATGGCAGCCTTTCAGAACTACTCATTCACCATCTATCTAACCCCATCTATAAATTCATCCAACCTCCACTTGAAACTCAATTCTAATTGCACTAATTTACACATATGCCTAAATTGTTCCATTCACCACTACTTTATTTTTAAACTAGTTCTTGTTTATCTTCTTGAAGCTGATTTTATCCAACTTGTACCCATTGTTTCCCTCTATTTTTTTGGTATCCTTTTATAAAAGAACAGTGGGACAAAAAAATTCACCTTAGAGTATGTATGGGGGGAAAGCAGACATGGAAGGTGGAAAGATGCTTTGAAAATATGTAAAAATTTAGGGAGTTCACAGGGGAAGAAAATATTTACAACAAAGTAATGCATATTTTTAACTTGAAAAATCACTAAATTATTTGACCACTAAAGAAATCAAACATCTTTCAGTCAATTACCTGAAGCTATTTGGAGGGCATGATCGATCAGAGCAGTGAAGTTCATTTTCATCTGAATTGTCACCACAGTCATTATCACCATCACACAACCAGTACGGCTCAACACAGATGGTTGTGTTTTCACACTTGAGGTGGTTAGGTGGACATGTAACCCTCGGGCAGCGTTCACTTGTCTCATCAGATGTATGCTTGTCCTTGCAGTCATTTACACCATTGCACACCTGTCAAAAAATAAATTAATTAATTAATTAATCTTTCCAACTAACATAAGTCCTCATTCTCTGTTTTTCTTACTGGCTATATAAAAAATGTTACCCCCCCCCCCCCAAAAAAAAAAAAAATAATAATAATGCGAGAAATTTTATGTTATTTAAGACAAGTATTTATTTCTGTAGATTTTATTAACCTTCCCAAACCTGCTGATACCAAGTATGATGATGGTGATGAAAATGACACAAACAAACCTGAGACATTGGGATGCAGCGATGATTGGCACACGTGAATTCTCCCTCGGCACACGGAGGATATTCACAACCTTCCTCATCTGAACCATCACCACAATCATCTTCGTGGTCACATTTCCAAGTAGAGAAGATGCAACGACCATTCTTACAGCGGAACTCACTTGGACTGCATGTGTGATATGCTGTTTCAAAGATAATAGGAAAATATGATAAGGGAGACTATATAAGTCGAGTATCTTTTATATACACTTAAAAAAAATTAAGCTAAGCATAAAGGTTGCATGAAGAATATGCAAGGGAGACCTGCAAAACAGTAAACAACAGAGGAATATATAAAGGGAAGCCAAGGAAAGATGCACATGCTGTAAAGATTAGGTATATATAGAAAGATAAGAACAGATATTTTGTTACAATTAGGAAGCTGCTGCAGGTCATTAAAATCTAGATAGACAAATGGTACATTTTAGCCAAACTGATAATCATTATTAGACACAAAGTTTTGTTCACAAAATCAAAAAGTATATTCAAAAGGATACTCACTGCAGTAGTTCCTGTCTTCATCAGAATTATCTCCACAGTCATCAGATCCATCACAGGCCCACAAACGGGAGATGCACTTTCCATTTGCACAGTAGAAATTGTTTGCATTGCAGCTGTAGTTCAAGGGCACACACATCTTGTTTTCATTGACCAACTTCAGTGATGCATTACACTTGCACTCAGGCTAAAAAAATAAGCATTTGATACCAAAAAATATGAGGACACACACACATACACACATATATACAAACAGTAACTAGGTATATATACACACACACACACACATCATGGAAAAAAATGAAGAAAAAGATGTGGGAGTGATCATAACAGACAAGTTATCCTTTGTAAAACATATAGACTGGATAACTGGGGAAACATAAAAGCAGCATTTACATATTTAGATGAAGAAATGGTGAAGAAACTAATAATATCGATGATACGTCCAAGATTGGAATATGCAGCATTAGTGTGGTCACCTAGATTGAAGAAAGAAATTAGAAAGTTGGAAAGAATACAGAGAGCAGCGACTAAATTACTGGAAACTCTGAGAGAACATACTTATGAAGAAAGACTGGAGGAATTGGGACTAACAACACTGGAGAGAAGAAGAGAAAGAGGGGACCAAATAGCATTGTACAGGATACAAATTGGACAGGGAAGACCTAGTTGTACGTGACAGAAGTGTGACAAGAGACAATGGTAAGAAATTGAAGAAGAGCGACTGTAGGAGAGACATCAAGAAATACAGTTTTCCATACAGAAGCATAACAACATGGAACGGACTTGACAAGGAGACTGTGTATGCAAAAACAATTCATGAATTTAAAGCTAAACTGGATAATAAGCGTTATTACAAGACAGCACGAGCCTAGTACGGCTCTTTTCCTGTATTTCACAACTAGGTAAACACACACACACACACACACACACACACACACACACACACACACACACACACACACACACACATATCTACAAACATTAACTAGGTAAATACACACACACACACACCAGAAGCATTGAGCTATGGAATAGGGTGGAGGAGGTGGTGGTTTGTGCAAGAAACATTCATGATTTTAAGGAAAAGTTGGACTAGAGCGGATATGGAGACGGGACAGCGCGAGCGTAGCTCTTTTCCCGTATGTCACAACTAGGTAAATACACACACACACACACACACACACCGTCTCCTGTCTAAAGAACTTAAATAGCTTGAGTGGGATGAGTGAGGAGGAGGAAGGATGGCGGACACCGAAGGGAGGAGGAGGAAGGGGAACAAAGCGGAAAGTTCTAGAAGGAGCCAAGGGGGGTTTGGGAAGTGACGAGTGCTACGAAAACATTGAGCCTGCGTTCTCGGAGTTTGGTGATATGGAATCATCTGTATACAGAAGAGTACTGCTGGTGGAAAAGAAGTTAAATACATGGATAGACAATAATAAAAGACTGTAATGGAGTCATCCAGTTAAATTTACCTTTTTATCAACGCTTGGATGACATGACTGGGCACAACCACCATTGTTGATTGCACAGAGATCTGTTTCACACTTTTGTTGTTCAAGGGAGTACACATGAATGTCCCTCGGTGATTCTTCAAGCCGACGAACCATTTCAACCTGGTTTCCTCCTGTGTACTTTTCAGCACGGAAAACTCCTCGAAGCTGGAGATCAGTCCAGTATATAAAGTTTTTGTGAACTGTTATGGCAAATGGATAGATGGTTGCAGACACTAGAACCTGCAAACAAGACAAAGAGGATTATAATCAAAATGCACAACACATAGTTAGTTGTGTTGGTCAAGCTTTTATTTACAATGTCTTAAATTATAATGCTAAAATAATTAACATTGGAAGAGGACATAGTATAAGGATGGAGGGAATGATGATGGTGGTGGTCAAAGGGTAAGTTGGTGATATTAAGAAGGCATTCTGAGCAATTAAGAATCAAAGGTAAATGAAAGATAAGTTGATGATATCTGCCTCTGCCAACAGAGAGGAGGTTTGGCCCTTTTTGACAAAATCTGATAAAAAGAACAATGACTGATGGAGGCCATCTTAAAAAGGCTTTAATGGCTAACTGACAGATAACATGCATTCTTTGGAATATGCTACTCTGGCATTTGCCAAGGCAGGATAGAGTACATCAACATCAGACAGAGAAAAGTGAAGAACATTGGAAAAGGCCTTTGTTCTATAGTAAACCAATTATAGCTGATGATGATAATTAAGGATCATGAATTTTGAAAATATGAAGAAAGGCAAGATTAAGAAGGAAAAAGAAGGGATGAGGATGTATGAAGTCTCCCAGATGGTTGTAATCATAAAAAATATCACAGGGAATTGAAGGATTGGAGTAACCAGGGGTGACGTGTAACCTAAACCTCTAAAGAGGGGTGCTGAGTAGCTTCTACCTAACCATAAAAGGGTGCTAATTGCCTCTTTGGTTTAGTGGTTAGCACACCTAACTACAAATTCTTAGGCCGAGGTTCAAATTCCACTTGGCATTTGGTGCACAGCCCACCCAGCTGTTCATCTTCCCTTTTGGGCTGCTCAATAAATGGGTGGATACCAGGGGAAACCTAGGGAAGGTACACTCTGGTAACCCAGATGTCACAGTTGCCTTGTGTCCTGGTGCAATGGGTTCTTACCCACCATGGGCTCAAGGGCTAATGACACTGAGATGCCCACCAAGGCCACACACAGCTGTATAATATGTCACCAATTTTACCATTACAAAGGGGTGCCAAGTACCCTTCCCCTAACCTAAAATGGTTACTGAGCACCCAACTGACCTAAAAAGAGTGTTGTTAAGCAGCCTATACTTACCCACAAAGGGGTATTGACCTGCCTGAGTCAAATTACAAGGGGTGTTGAGAAACACTACATTAAAAAGAGAAGAGTGAGGTGGGGCTTATCTTGTAAAGAGGGAAGAGATGAACAAGAACAGGATTTCCTTTTATGTAGCCACCCACTTGCAGGGAGCTTTTAGTAAGGAAGGCATCAGAGGCTTGGAAATATAGAAAATATACTAGCCTCTCTATTGGTTCCATTCAAGTAGGACCTTTCAATCTTCTCATTCACAGCATCGGTCCAGTAAAGCATCCCTTCATCATAGTCAATGGCCAATCCACTTGGTTGGGCAAGATCACCAATTATCTCCTTTCTGTAGGATCCCGCCATTGTTGCTCGATAAATCTTGCCAGCAGTTCCAAACCTCCCCCAGTCAGTATAGTACATGTGTCTGCAACATGAGTACACACTATAAATGTCAAATTCTTGCTTCTGATTCAGGAACTGCAACATGTTAATGAGTGATTGATCGTAGTTTTGTGTTAGTTTTTCTTTTTTGAATAGGTACATAGGTGCATCTTGAAGCCACTGATAAAGCAAGGCTAACCAATGTCTATGTAAGCCTTTATTTTTAATGGAATGTTATGTAAAAAGTTTTCCTTCAAATTGTGGTATGTAGGCTTGCGACTTTTTTGTTATATAAACATTCAAAATGACAGCAGATAATGAAAAGAAAGATAAATTCTATTCAACTGAAAATAACAGAAAATACCCTTGGCATGGATCCAAGACGATGGCACGAGGCCGCTCCACCTGGATGATCATAACAATGTGAGTGCCGTCAGTGTTCATGGAGTAGATGCTGTTGTTTGCAGAGTCAGTCCAGTAGATTTTCTTTGATGTCCAATCATAAGCTATGCCTTCTGGGTTAATGCCTTCGTCCAAGATAACACTGATTTTTTCGGCTGTGGGTGACATGCTTGAAAGTTTGGCAATTTTTGTGTCTGGTCTTATTTGTGTGAAGAATATTTCCTTTGTTCCATAGTCAAAGTCAATACCTACAACATTGATCAAGCCACTTATTGTGTCAAATGGAACAGTGTTGCTATCAGGGTTGAGTGCGAGACTGCGAATCTCTGTTTTGGTTGTAAAAACTATGTACTCCTTAGAATCTTCACAGGTTCGCTTATCTTCTGCCAATACACCAGAGGCACAGTCACACCGGAACCTGACAGACTGGGAGAGCTCAGCAGGGAAGGAGAAGCATAACTGAGCACATCCTCCATTGCCCAGCTTTGTACATGGAGTATCAGCCTGTGAATAAAAAGATACATTTTCAATGATAGATAAAATCAGGTTGATAGTGAAAAAGTAATGAATGGAAAAAAATCTATAGAACATCACTTCTTCCAAAGTGGATTTTATCTCTTCATCAGTAAGTTCCTTTTTATTACCCTTTCTGGCTGGCTCATTTCTATTGACAACCATACTTTTATATTAATGAGTTAAAGTTTGATATGTTTGTTTTGTTGGTGTTTTATTAATTTTGTCAACATTCACTATAGCTAATTACCTGATACACCTTGTTATCAACTGTTTACCTCAGTCTTATCAACCTAAAATTCATTATGGTGTCTCCAATTCCCCTAAAGGCTGTAATTTTATATCAAAGATGAGAATGGAGTTAAAAGTTGAATAATGCCTATTAGCAAAGTGTTTGATCTCTTACTACACATACTTTTTGCATTTCCAATACCATTTGACAGGCCAACCTGAGAGGGGCTAATGAACTTAATTAGAAGCTGCACAACACCAGCCTCTGTTCCTTCAGTTATTATAATTACAGATCAGCAAAAAACTCCCTTCCTCCACTATCAACTATAGTCAAACCATTTCAAATAGTTTGTTTGGGTGTTCAATTCTGTGGGTCCTTTCCTCCCCTCTGCTCTGTCACACAGTCCCAACACCTATCCCTTCCTCTGATATGCTGCCTATAGATAAAACATGAGAGGGAAAAATAGGTGTTGGGACTGTGTGGCAGAGCAGAGGGAAGGAAAGGACCCGCGGAATCGAACACCCAAATAGACTATTTGAAATGGTTTGACTATGGATATCACTTTTTTAATTAAAAATATTAATATTTTTCCCTAATCTGAATATTCATCAAGAATTTTACTTAAAAATAAACCATGGCATCTTAGTTTAATACCTTATGAATCTCAAGAAAACTTTGGTTACTCACTTTGGATGGCTGGTTGCTGATGTCATAAATAGCAATGTCCCTCAGACTGTCCAAGTTGGTCTTGAAGCGCTCAGGTTGCGTTGTGTTGCCAGGGTACTTGGAAGCTCGGAAAATAGTCCGGAGGTTGCGATCAATCCAGTAAACATAGTTGTTGTGGAGTGCAAGGCCCATGGGGTTTGCCAAATTCCGTCGGATGAACTGCCTGTTAGCACCATTGAAGCTGACCTGTGAATGTTGAGTTTTGTCATTATTTGTAATTTTACATGATGTGGATGTGAAGCATTTGTGACATGAGCAGGCAGTCAAGAGTGAAGGTAGCAGAAATGAACATGACATAGATCAGCAGTGAAGTACAAGCATGAATAATTAGTGTTGAAAGTGTGACAGAATGAAATAGGCAAAGCACAGCAAGTACATGAAACTCCTTGCCTGCTAGCTCTCTATCTCTCTCTCCAACAGTCTTACTATACTGCATATAGAAATACATACCATTTATTTACTCTTATTGGAGTTAAAAAAAAAAATAAATAAATAAAAAAAGCTGAGCAAAGTAGCAGAGAAAACTTGGCACATCTCTCACTACAGAACATCCTTTCTTAATAGTCCATAACATTGAAACCAGGCACATTACACATAGAAAAGACAACAGATCAGCATGTTAAACCATTATTAAGTAAGCCATTCAAACCTTGTTTATGGCATCAAGTGTGGAGTCCACCCAATACACATCATGGGTGAACATGTCAATGGTGAGATCACGAGGATTACTAATTCTTGTGGTGACAAGTGGCTTCCAATCTGTTCCATCAAGATAAGCTCGTCCAATCATTGGGTACTGTCCATAATCAAGCCAGTAGAAATACCTGAACAAAGAAAAAAATAACAGTAAGCATCAACAGATTACTATCTATCTGTTCACAATCCATTAAAAACTAGAACACATAGGTAACATTTTCATATTTTTCCTGTTTCCAACACAGCAGACAAAAGTTAATAATGATCAGATATAGCCACTAATTCACATAAACGGCCTTACCTTTTCACTGGATTAACTGCAAGTTCCCTTGGAGAATCCTTGGTTAAACTTTTCAGAACCATTCGGTTTGTGCCATCAAGCCAGGACACCTCAACAAATGTCTCATGAGGGAAAACATTGGTGAAGTACATGTTGTTTGCTATCCAGTCAATTGCAATGCCCCGGATCCCATTAGAGCCAATGCCATCAACAACAACACCTTCAAGATCTGAACCATTTGGTCTGGAGCGGTAGATACCATTGAAGCCGCCTTGATTAAACTCAATCCAATAGATGTAGTTCTTGGAGTAGTGATAATCTACATGTAGAATGTTGTGACCTGAAGAAGAGAAAGGAGTGAAAATATTATGGGAAAATTATTGCACATACCTCATAACTTATACTGCGAGCATTCAGAATCATACAGGCAGACAGCTCTTGAAGGACTGAACAACACCATCCTTACCTGTGCCAGCAACGGGAGTCATGGCCTCTCCAGCGCCATCCAAGCTGTAGCCTCGCATCATCTCCAACTGAGATACAATGGCAAATTTATCATAAGGCTTGCATCCCTTTTCCCCATCAGCTTTGTAGCCAGTCGTGCACCTACATGTTCGTTGCTTGTTGATCACTGGTATGCAGATATGTTCACAACCACCATTTGCAACCAAGCAGGGGTTGTTGTGAGTAACTGAAATGGAAGATGGTTAAAAAAATAAATACACATACATTTTATATATATATATATATATATATATATATATATATATATATATATATATATATATATATATATATATATATATATATATATATATATATATATATATATATATATATATATATATATATATATATATATATATATATATATATATATATATATATATATATATATATGTTTTTGTTTTTGTTTTGTTTTAACAATCAAGAATTAAAATACATTTGTTACAGAATATGCTCATTTAAGAGACACATAAAGCAAATAAAGGTCACCAAGAAATATTAAATATACACCCATATGCATATACTTCAATCAGTCAAAATATGTGAATTAATAGAAAGACCACAATATACATTAAAAATAAATTAATGCTTGTTTATAAAGATATTATAGAAATTGCCTCTATTCCTGGTCAATTTAAAATCCTTTAAAATGAAAAGGCTATTAAGCAGCTTTCTATGCATTATTTTGATATTCCTGAACCACAAGTCTCTTACATTCTAATATATATATTTCAAGATAGAAGCATGCCACTCCCCAAAATCAAGCACCGACTTCACAGCAAACAAAATATATAAGCAAAATTTTGCAGTGTAATTACTTGCAAATAGTGCACATTGCAATTAATGTTTTATATAATAAATTTCATGCAACTTGCAATAAATATTTTTTTTAATCTAGAACATAAAATCACAAAACTTAGTCCATGTTACAACACATTGCACCATTTTTATTACCTCTGATATAGGCATTGTCAGTTAAGATACTTATGAGGACCTTATTTTCTGTAATATTCATGTTTCATCAAAGATGTTGAAGCTTAAAAGCAGAATCAAGCCAACGGTGGCAGTGTCAATTAAATATCCTAAGGAATCTCTGTGATAGTCTAATAAAGAATAGGGCAATGGTGTGCAAAAAAGTATGTGGTTGGTGCATTCATGCTGAGAGAAGCAAGACATCACAATAAACAAAAATCTGAGGTGTTTTCATTAGTGTCACCAACAAGTCAAACGGAAGCATACAAAGGCAAACGATATCAAACGTGCTCAGGGATGTGTCTGCCTAAAAGGCAAACACCAGCAAACGCTTTTCATCAGCCAATCAGCGAGTAGTAACCACAGCACACAGTAGTCAAGTTCCCGTAGGTATGTATTTTGAAGAATAAAATATATAATATAATGCTCTTTGAGACCCAGAAAGATGGTGTTGTATGAAGAAATATTTATTTTCTTGTCATTTCACATTAAAAAGAACCTGAAAATGACATAAGGCAAGGGAAAGAAGGGAAGATGCTGTGTTTTCTGATGACATTTAGCATCATTTTGACCGCTAGGCAGCGTTGTCCGACTCTATTTCGTGGCTGTGACTTTAACCCCGGAGCAGTGCTGTTTTTTCGTATGTTGGTGCGTTTCTTGCATCATCTCTTAACATAATGATCATGTGCGGATGAGGAAATATATATTTTTGCAATATTATAGTTGACATCAAGCTAAAACAAGGAGAAAATTAGAGTTGGCTCAGAACTCATACATGCGAACTGCAAACATAACTCTTTCCATGGAGAAATCGTCTGCCGCTGGATGAGGGGCATGTACAAAAGGATTACGCACAGGTAATCTGTTGTCATCCTCAAGGAACAAATCATCGAATTCCTCCATCTTCCTGCTTCCAACAGTGTGCACTCTGAGTACTTGGGTCTGAAGAGTGATGTACACAAGTTATTCCCGGGTGGCACCACCTGTCGTCTGGCAGCGAGGCTGTAATTCGTTTTCAGTAGAAACACTGTGTTGTATGCTATCGTTTGACTTGTCGGTGACACTATTGAAAACGCTTCTGGTGAGCGGAATAACTTGCAATGACAAGACAAAGCTTCATAGAAATGAGTTTATCAGGCATGATAGCAAGACTTTAATTTAATATTTAGGCAAGATTATCAGACTCCAAAGTTGTCTCCACATTTACCCTGAATGTCATTCAATGTCACAGTAAATGACTTAATAGGACAACACTTACCATTTTCTAAAATCAAAAAGATAGACATTGTATCTTGAATAGCCTGTAACTGATAAGGTCACCAATTTTGGGACCATGCATTTACTCTGAAACTAATAACTTCCAGTTATATATACAGTGGTACCTCATGATTCAAACGCCTTTCAATTCGAACACATTTATCAAACAAATTTTGTCCTCCAATTTGAATGTGCTTTGCAATTCGAACACAAACAATTGGCTGCAGATCGGTGAATGCGATACCGCGGACTCCAGCCTCAAAAACCGCCAACCCACGACTGTCATTTTTTTCCCGCACAGTCTCTTGAAAAATAGCCCAATTGCATGGGAAAACGTGGACCTGGCAACACCACTGTATGTATATGTATGTATATATATATATATATATATATATATATATATATATATATATATATATATATATATATATATATATATATATATATATATATATATATAAAATTTTATGTGCACCAGATATATGTTTTTGTCTCTTGTGCATTGTTCACATACGATATAATACACCGTCTCAATGCTCATAAGCTGATGAATCAAAGGATATTGCAAAAAAATAAAGAAACTTTAACACTAAATTCATACAGCATATCACCGCTTTTCCAAGCTCCATAAAGTGCATGTTAAATAATTCATATGAATTATCAGCTAAGTTGCATGTATTTCCATAAAAAAACATACGAATTATCTTTGGTTTAGTAACCACGACTGAGTGTAATATCTATGAATATGTAAACCTAGACTTTGCCATTGAAGTTTATGTCTGATTTGAGTGGTGGTGCATGCATGGACAGTGTGTGCAGCACTTACTACTTAAGTCGCTCATCTCACCTGGCCGCTTATAGAACACCTTCAGGGACTTCAGGTCAGGTGTGTTATCAAGAAGCACCTGGGGGTTGCCACCATCAGGCAGGTCCACACGTTCAACTTTTTCATATAAGGAGTCAACATAATACAGGCCTGATGAAAGACATTTGAAATTAGTAAAAGATCTATCAAAATGAGTCAGTCTGATGCAAAGACAGCAATTCAAGCAATTCTTCAGTACTACAGTAGGTATTAGAAGAAAATACAATATGGCATATTAATTCAATAGTATGTAAACACTTCCTCAAAACTGTTTTCATTTTATTCTTCACCATGAACACAACTCTAATGGTGGGAGTTTATGAAATACACGGACTCATAAAAAGGCAGAATAGACTCACTGCTTTCATACACAGCAACTGCTCTTGGCATGGCAATGTTGTTTTCTTCACTCAGTATAGTTTTCCGATCTCTTCCATAAATGTCGCTTGTCATTATCTGTAATTAGTATGATGCTTGTAATTAATACGGCCACAACAAAAGTAATACGTATATAATCACATAAATGTAAACATAAAACTCACAATATCTTCAAAGAATACCTGTGCCTTAAGATTTTCATCCCCAAGCTGCTTGTAAATACAGAAGAATTTATTGTAAGACAACAGCACGATCATAATTTTCAAGATAACTGATAAATTTGTAAGATATGTAAAATAATGCTTTGTGAGGTATTTTGCTTTATTTGTGTCTTGACATTGTAAATGATAAAAAAAAAGATGCAAATGATGATTATGACTAATACAAAGAAAAACAACATTTACCTGAGCTTTGTTGCTTGTGGACCAATAAAGTTGTTTGGCTGTGATATCTATTGTGATGAATTCAGGCTGTGTGTCTTGGAAGCGATGCAATATGGACGACTCGCTGCCATCCATCCTAACCTTCCCGACCTTCACAGGCACACGGACACCACCGTCATCCAACCAGTAGAGGTACCTAGAGTTTTGAACATTCATGGTCAGCTACAATGAAGGGGTCAATATATATTTCCATCATCTAAAATACCTACTTATAGTGGCAATGCAGATATGAAATATTAATATGAAGAGAGCTCAGGAATTCAAAGCAACTGTACTGAAAGCAGTTCTCATTTGGGACTCGGAGCACACCAGAATTAGAGCAATAGTGTTCATACGTTACCATGAGTGCAATATTAACTAAGCACTACATTTACATTCTCTACAATACCCTTGTCCTAAACACATCAAAATCACAAATGAAAATTATAAAAGCTGCAGGTAATTTGTCACCGCAAATCATAGTTACACATAAGGTCAGCTGGTATACCATCAAAATATCAAGTGTAGTACGAGAAAACTTTAGTCAACTCAGTTATACATTACCTTAGAACTGAAACAAATGAGACATTGATCTAGCATGAAAAGAAGGAAATAAATTCTCCAGGGCCAGGGATTGGACCCGTGGCCATCCAGACGTAACGCAAAATTTCTGCCCAGTTGACTAAAGCGGTATCTCACAAATAAGTGGTTTTGGGAGCTTTCTGTGTCAGGCAGGTCACTACAAAAGAGCATAATAAGTACTTCTTGCTACAACAAAATAAAATACAAATTTGGAACAATGTTGTAATTTATTCATAAGACACCAAAGCTCATGATTCTTACCCTTCCACAGGATCCAGACACATAGATTTGGGTCGGGATACACCTGTTTCACTGCCATTATTGTCAAGAATAACACTCTGGTATTTATTCTTGCCATCAAGCTTGAGAACTTCTATGTTGTTAGCAACACGATTTCCGATATACATGTTCTGGCCTACCCAGTCCCAAGCCATTGTGTATGGAGATCCATATATGCCCAGATCCATGTAGGTGGAGCGGTTTCCACCTCCGATGCTCATTGTATAGATTGTTCCCTGTTGAAATGAAATTTTTTAGTCAGATGTCTTAAGTGAATTCAGAACCTTAGGTAAAATATAAAATGTTAAAGTATATTAAAAAAAGATGGAGGATGTGCAGGTGAAATGAAGCAAATGAAGACTCAAAAACACCAATCTCCTTGGATAATTTCTAATAAAAAACACCAGAAAGTCAAAACAGAAAAGACATTGTAAAATAAAATTACAATAAATAACCATAACTTTTGATGATTAATGCTATGAACTAAGGATCACTTGATATCATACTAACTCTTACATTTTCACTATCCTTTGCCGTGGCCTCCACCCAGAATATACGTTCATTGTTGCGGTCATAGTCAAGCTCTAGGCCATTTTCCAATCCCACTATGGGCGTCAGGAATCCTGCTGAACCCTTTGCTTCATTTTTATCAAGTCCAACATCTATAATTTGACTTCCCTTCATAACCATAAGGTAGGGTGTGTCCTCTGAAAATAAAAATAAATCATTAGGAGAAGGAAGTTGAAACTATTTATCATCCTCTGATAAATTATGATAACAAATGCTTGCAAAATCCACAGGTAGACACTCTGATCTACAGTTTACTCTTAGTCAAGATAGTGTTGGTATTTTACATAAATAAGAAATGGCAGTAAATGCACAAAAAAACTTACCTCTATTACATTTTCCTCCTTGGAGTTTATACCCAGGACGGCAACGGCAGGAATATCCAGATGGATGTTTCAAGAGGCAAAGGTGAGCACATGGACTGGAGGCACAGGGATTTGGCTCACTGGGCTGTTGATAAATATAAAAAAGTATTGCTACACTTTAGTGAAACTGTTTGAGTGCTGTAACAGTAAAATTCTTGAGAACTGTGGAAACTTTGGAAACATGTGAATGTCTTAAATGATCACAGTCAGAAGGACACTGGTGAACACCCATGACTGAAGTGTGAAATCAGCCTAACTGACATGCAAGACTGTTAACTCTTCCATAATACCCAGTCACTTACTTGAAGCACTGGATGATGAACATGTATGCTCAAAGGCTGTGACACGAGGTGGGACACAACTGTCTCATTGTCACCACGGAATTTATGTGCTGACAAAACTCTGTTGAGCTGCCTATCTGTCCAATAAACGGTGTCTTCAAAGATGGATAGGGAGTGAGGATGCAACAAATAATGACTTTGTACCAGCACCTGAAAAATAGGGAAATGTAAAGTTATTACAAGAAATGCAAATGTACTGAGGTTCATGCTTAATCTTTTTTCTTTTCAATATTCATTACATTAATTTCACTAAGCACTTACCTGTTGTCTTCCAGATCCATCATAATTACAAAAGTCGATGTAATCAAGCTTTGAATCAGCAAAATATATTCTTTTATTTGGGATGTCCACAGTGAGACCATTTGGCCAGAAGATCTTGGTGTTTAGAACGACAGATCGTAGCTCTCCACTCAAGCTTATACGTTCAATTCGAGGATTTTCACCCCAATCTGTCCAGAACAGCCAGCGAGCACTAAAACAGGATGAAGTAAACAAATATTCAGAAAACTTGCTATAGAAACATTCATATCATTTAAAAAATGTTAACAGTTTAAGTTCACCTTTACACCTATAATGGAATCTGTGTTTCTTAAAAGTTATCATAATGCACAAAATGGCCTTTTTAGAAAAATAAATAATAACTTAAAATGTTCACAATAACTGGTCCCATTTATCTGAACCAACAGCACTTTGCATCAAGGTTTACAATCAACAGTTGTAAACCCATGTTATCAGAAGTACTAACTAACCACCACATCAAGTCTCAAACAGGTCCTTTGATGATAACTAGGATGTGTTTTTTCTTGGGATACAATAGCTCTGAACGTCAGTGTAACATTGATGCTTAACTGAAATAAAAACTGGGTTTATATAAAATGAGCACCAGCTGAGATATACATGAAAAGATTAATCAGACATGATATCTCTCTTCAACTAACCCTTCCAGTGGATCAAGACTCAAGCCTCTGGGTTGAGAGATGTTCTTGTTGAGCAGGATGATGCGCTGTGTGCCGTCACGGCGAGAAACTTCCAAGGCATTGAGGCGAGAGTCAACCCAGTACAGGTTCCCAGTGATCCAGTCATATGCTAAGCCTTCTACTAAGTCCAGACCACTTCCAACTAGCTGAAATACATTAAACCTTTGCAATCAGAGTCGTAATTTCTGGGGGAGGGGCTATTGCCCCCACAATGTTTTCTGTGTCAGCCCAAAAATGCCCCTAAAAGTGCTCAATTTTTTTTTTAACTTCCCCAACAATTGCATGCTCACTTCACCCCCCCCCCAGCCTCCATGAACCTATGATGCTCTCTTGCCCCCACCCAAAAATCTGCCAAAATTAGGGGCCTGGTAATCCAGTATGACCACAATTGAAAACGATGAAAAATGATCATGTAGGGTATTCTTCGACAACACTCAGCTGTCACCTTCTTCTACACTAAACATCCTCGGTCTATTCTTAACTCAAAATCTTAACTGGAAAATTCACATCTCCTCTCGCTAAATCAGCTTCCTCGAGGTTGGGCGTTCTGTATCGTCTCTGCCAGTTCTTCTCCCCCGCAAAGTTGCTATCCATATTCAGGGGCCTTGTCCGCCCTCATATGGAATTGAAATGCCAGAATTTACTCTTAACTACACTCCCACATGACCACTGCATGTAACGAAACACACGAGAAATTAATCCAGATAAGGAAAGGTTTTGCCAGCGCCAGGTATTGAACCCCCGACCAGCGAGACGGGAGAGACACTCCTTAACCAGTCGGCCAAAGAGGTACCCCACTCGCAGAGTGAGTCATGGGAGGCTCGCCCATCAGGCAAGCCAGCTGCTCTACAGAATATGCATCTCATGTGTGGGGGGGCTCCACACACACAGCTCTCTTGGACAGATTAGAGTCTAAGGCTCTTCGTCTCATTAACTCTCCTCCTCTTACTGACAAGTCTTTTACCTCTTGAATTCCACGGCCATGTTGCCTCTCTTTCTATCTCCTATCAATAGTTTCATGCTGACTGCTCTTCTGAACTTGCTAACTGCATGTCTCCCCCCCTCCTGCAGCCTCGTTGCACACGACTTTCTACTCAAGCTCATCCCTTTATTGTCCAAATCCCTTATGCACGAGTTAACCAGCATCTTCACTCTTTCATTCCTCGCACTGGTAAACTCTGGAACAATCTTCCTTCATCTGTATTTCCTCCTGCCTACGACTTGAACCAGAGTATCAGGACACCTCTCCTCCTGAAATTGACCTCTCTTTCAGCCACTCTGAATGCTTTTTTATAGAGCAGTGAGTAGAGGGCTTTTTTTTTTTTTCCCCTTTAGCCATTTCCTTTGCTGGGGAAAAAAAAAAAAAAAAAAACTAATTATTTAGTACAGCAAAATAAAGGATTAGCAAGCCTTTAATTCTGATTCAGAGGACTGAAATAGGAAAGAGAGGTGGGGTCAAAGGAATTTTACACTACAATACAACAAACTGGTAAATAGGGATGGATACAGTAGTTCTGATACACAGGGCTCAGCTGGTTAATGTTAGGCCACAATCATTTGCTTATTAGTGCTATACAAGCACTTACAACTTGGGGCTGGTTTCCATTGCTTCCTTTATCCAACTTGACAATTTGCTTGGCCTTCATATCAGACCAAAAGAGTGTCCCATTCTTCATGTCAGAGGCTGTTGCAACAACGTTTTCAACGTGCACGGGTACTCGTTCTAAACTGCGCCGGTGCAGATGTGCTACTAAGATGCTGCGTCTGTTGCTGATGACCAAGAAAGCCTCACTGTGATCTGCAAGAAAATACAGGAATAAAAATTTTCAATCCAGTGTCAAAAGAAAAATATTACTATGAAAAACTTTAAGCCAGAGGTATTGGTATTTCTGACCCCGATCTTTTAAATAAACAGAAATGAGATGCTATATATAAATAAGTAGCATGACCAGTGACAAAAGGAAAAAATTGTTGTGTTAAAACATTGAGCTTACTGGTAGCTTTGCAGGTTCTCTTATCTGTATCCAAGATGTATCCAGCATTGCAGGAACACATGTACGACCCCTTTGTATTGGTACATTTCTGTGAGCACACGCCTGGGGGATCACACTCATTGATGTCTTCACAATCTGTAGCACTGCCATTCACCAACTTCTCACCATCATTGCATATGCACTCCCGTCCCTTGAATAAATATTTAGTGCATTAGATATATGATATTAAGGTGTCAAGCACATAACTTCTGACCACAATAAACAAACAGCTCCTAAATAAGAATAACTTTGTGCACTGTCCTCTTCAGGAGTGTAGGTACAGATGAGGCTTTTGGTCTAGACAGGAACATGAATGCCATATGCCCATACTACATGTGATTGCCATGTCTCTCCATGTTATACCAAGTTTTTTTTTTTTTTTTTTCTCTCCATTCTTCTTTGTGTGCTTCTTACTTTCATCTTGAAATGTTTTGTGGGGCACCAAGTTTCTGAACTTATGTTAGGAACAGCAGGATACACTGACTGTACACCTTTCTCTTCAGTGGGAATGACAGGTTGCTATTCATGATATTACTATATTTACCAAGCAGTACATTAGAAAAATGAAGAACATTAAAACTAGTGCTCAAACTAAACATCACTACCATTGCAGTAGTGGAAATCAAACATTTGGGCATTGTTTTAATGCTGTGTTTTATGGTGCACACCAGGCAATTCAGGAGGAAAACAATATTATCATCCTGCCAACTTGACAAACATTTCAAAGTTCTATCACCAAGAGAAAAGTAGGCACTCAAAATATAAACTACATGAAAGAAAAAAAATTCAATAACCATCATGTTTTCTTTTTTTTATGCTATTCTTTTTCCACCATCTTGTCTGTACAGGCAGGGAATGGGAAACTGATGGTGGTAATACAGATGAAAACGCTTAAAAATCATCAAGAGGAAGTGGGGAACATAGAAAATACTTACATTTGGAGTTTGCAGACATCTCACAGAGCACTCCAGTGCCTTGTCCCCAGCACAGCTGTGTTCTGCACAGCCAGGACCTTCATCTGCTCCATTTGGACAGTCCCTTTTGTTGTCGCAGACCTGGCTCACGTTAATGCAGCTGTTCAACACTCCCTCACACATCCACTTCCCAGACTCGCATCTGTAATACAAATAAAAACAGAGATAATATGAAAATGCTTGCTATGAAGTTATTGTTGAAAAGCATTTTCTAAATGAAAAATCTACTGGACTTACATGAAAAAACTCAATTTGTATCAGTAGCCTTGACAAGAGATGACTATTAAGATCAGGAACTTTCAATTGACATTGTTAATTTAGGAATGCTCACTGCATCTGTATAAACTGTGCCACAGTGGAGGAGAATGTATTTTACTTAAATAAGGTTCAATTCTAAGATTCATCAAAGGTATTTCCTATACCTAAAGACTGGCCGCCCACACGCCTCCACATTGTCCTCATCAGAGCCGTCGCCACAGTCGTCCTCACCATCACATAACCAGGCGTGGAATATACATTTAGAATTCTTACACTTGAAATCAGTGTTGGGGCAGGACACCTGAAAGAGAAAACTTTTATGTAATATATATCTATTTATTGAGAACTGTGAAGCACATACACTATTTACTCAAGCAGATGGCACACAAGGAGCACATACTTAAAAGCAATCAATGTGAAAAAAAAATTGAAATGTATGAAATGCTCCCTTACTGTGTCACTTTTGTACATTATGAACTTACCTGTCCACATGTGTCTGGCTCATCGGAATTATCTTCACAGTCGGCATTTCCATCACATTTCCAGCTCTTGGGGATGCAGATACCAGATCTCTCACACTTAAATTGATTTTCTTCCATACATTCATCAGGTCCAACAGTGGGACATCCCAGTTCATCAGAAGCATCATCACAATCAGGTATTCCATCACATTTATATGATTCATGAATACACTGTTTCTGGTTGTTGCATTTAAACTGAGCTGCTGTGCATGCAATAGGTGGACAACCCTCTTCATCTTTATTATCATAGCAATCATTATCACCATCACATACCCAGGCTTGGGGTATGCAGGCTCCTGTACTGGGACAAGTAAATTGGAAATATGAACAGGTCTTGTTGGCACAAAAATCTCCTTCATCAGAGCTGTCACCACAGTCATTCTCAGAGTCACATTTCCAGTTCACAGGTATACAGCGGCCATTATCACATTGGAAGTAAGAAGCTTCACAAGTGACATTCACACAGCCTGTTTCATCAGAAAAGTCTCCACAGTCATTATCTGAATCACATCTAAAAGTGCTGGGAATGCACTTTCGAGAATCACACTGGAACTCTTCTTCTCGACAGGTGGCTTCTGTGCAATTCTGCTCCTCATCAGAATTATCAAGGCAGTCATCATCCCCATCACAGACCCATGTTTTTTCTATGCATCTACCATTGGCACATGTGAAGTCCCAGGGTGCACACGAGACTTCTACAGGCTCAGCATCAGGATCAGCAGCACAAGTCATCTCATCGGCATTTAATTTTTCTCCAATAGGACAGTCACATTTAGCTTGTAGCTTTCCAAGTTCCTCACCAGGAATTGGGAAGCAGAATTTCTGGCATGTATTGGAAATTCCACATGGATGTCCTGCTTGAATCTCCTGGGCCTTGAAGCTATAGATACGAATACCATACAGGCGATTACTTTCAGCAACTTCTGCAACAACTTTTTCTTGAGAACCATCTGTTTTGTTCATTCGTAAAATTGCATCCCTGCGCCAATCTGTCACATAGAGCCAGTCTGGAAAAGTAAATGAGAGGAGAATGAACAATATATTATATTCAGTTCTCAACATTACATATGTATACACAAAAGAAATATCACATATGCATTGTATATGTTTGAATATAACACTCAAAATATTTTTTCCAGACAATTCAAAAGTTTAAGTAGTACTAACCATTGTAAATGACAAGGGAGAAGGGATGCCTAATACTCTGCGAGCTGATAGTCTGTACATCCGTGCCATCTAGGTTAGCATGCTGCACATGGTCTAGCAGAGCATCACACCAATAGATACGGTCGGTGAGATAGTCTATGGAGAGACCATTTGGCCAGCCAAGAAGTACATTACGAAATACCATGACATTGCTTCCATCAAGAAAGGCACGGCTGATATTAGCTGGGCGGTCCCACTCGGAATAAAAGACATACCTGAAAAAAAATATATATTAATGAGACGTACAAACATACATACAAGGAGGATGGTTTACATGTAAGTGTGAAAACATCACAAAAAACAATGTAAACATAATGTATGACATTCAAGGGCAACCCATACACAAATCATTATAGCACAGTAAGTTGAATGAACAATACATTTAAGATTTTGAATATGTTACTCTGTGTCATAGGATGCTAAAAAAAACATTAACAAATAATTAATTCATATGCATATTACATATCCATCCAATTAAATGCTTGACATGATTTTTTATTTAGTAAATGGTGGATCTGTATCTGTAATAAAACATCACTTTGGCAGGTTACTGAAAAAATGATGATGAATCCTCTGTTGGGGTGAACAATAAGTGATTGAAAAAAATGATGATGATGATGATGATACAAAACTTTTCATACAAACCCTCTGTTAGGATGAACAACAATTGCTCTCGGACGCTTGAGATCAGTCAACAGGACCTTCCTGAAGCTTGGGTTCTCAGTATAAAGGACGTTGAGGGTCCCCTTGCGGCTGTCAATGTAGTACAGGTTCTTGGAGACCCAGTCAAGTGCCAGGCCTTCAACTCCTTCATTTTGAGATGCTAGCAAGTTTTCACGGCCTGTATATAAATGCAAAAAGCTTATTTCAGAATGGCATTCTGCTGAAAACTGAGATGTCATCATTTCTAAATCACAGTAATATGGTGACAACTTTTGTTTCTATGCAGCATATATTGGAAAGGCATTCTACACTCAAACATTTACAGAATATAAAAACGAGGCTTTTAGTTGTTTGTGTACTTACCAGTTCCTTTTCTTTTAACTCTGTATATAACATCCAAGCTCACATCAGAGTAATAAATATAATCATTCCGATAATCAAAATCAAGTCCAACAAATCTTCCAGCTTTTGACACAATAGGATTGATTGCATCATTGAAATTTTCTGACACTGGATTCAAAACTTGACCCTTGATGAACCTCTGTTGTGAATACATGAGGAACTCTGTGACCACTGGAAGAAAAACAAAAATATAAATGATACACACTTACAAAAAATTCGTTATTGGGAACAGTAAAAATAAGAAACAGACATCATGTGGCAACAACTACTTTTAGATTTCATACTAACTTGAGCACGTCTTCTCGTCTTCATTCAACCTATACCCAATGTCACAGGCACACCGGAAGCCAAGGTTCGCTGATCCGTGTGTCACGATGCACATGTGATCACAGCCACCATTACCCTTGCCACTGGCGGTTGTGCAAGGATTGGGTTCTGGAAATAAACTGCATTATGTACCCTTTCTATATGTAAGACCTGTTCACAAATGATAAGAGTAATAGGTAGTGGATAAAAATCAACACAACAGGTACACACTTATACACTGCCTGTCCCCTTAATGGACAAAGGAGGAACAGAACTATTTCATTATAGTAGAAGAATCATAACCTTCATGGACATTAAAATATATGCATGACTTTTTTCAACTTTGTGACTTCTTAATATCAAATAAATATAAATCTACAGGAACTAACTTGGAGGCTGCATTAAGGTATGAACTGCTTTGATTGCCTTTGGGTCCTGTGTCTTTGCAGTATCTCTGTACACTGCATGGATAGTTTTGGGACCATTGAACTTGTCCACACGAATGACTCCTTGGCGAGTGCTATCAGTCCAGTATATGTCGCTTTCAAACATTGTCAAGCGATTAGGAGCTGGAACATTAGTTGATCCTGCAGAAAAAAAAAGATTAACAGGACAAGCTATGGCCAATGAAAATTCAGGAATACTGAGCTTCTTCCACGAATGTTAGAATAGTGATAATGACTGATAAAGGATGTCAATAAAGCAACTATAATGACCTTCTTTTATTTCTCCTTATGTATTAAAATATGAGTATGTATGGCTTTTATTTTCTGAATATGTCAGTGTCAAAATTATAAGTGTGTTTGCAAATATTATGAGGCCATGAAGTGCTGCTCAGCTACTACTAAAAAGAAATTTATTAGACTTTTCAATTACATAAGATGCATGTGGCACTTCAAATTTACAAACTACTTACCTCGAATAACAGCAGTCCTTCCTTTCCCGTCGTAAGTCACTGTTTCAATGTAATCCAGCAGAGAATCACACCAGAAAACTCTTTTGCTAATAATATCTACAGCAATACCCGAGGCCTTATAGATGACATCCTTAATTAACTCCTGCAGATTTGTTCCATCCATGTTGGCACGAATGATTCGGTCTGTGTCGGCCACAAACATGAGGCTAGAGGGGAAAAAAGTGTGACATATACACATTCATGTAGTGCTCTTGAAGTTATATTATATATACATAATTTTTATGTGGTTCAAAATTCTCTCCCCTTCCCCCAATTACTGATATGCATCAAACTTTATCAGAAATACACGTAGTTATTATAAGGAATTCAACACAACCTAAAATCATTGCAAATGTGTCATATCACATTTTTACTAATCTAACTTATGTTTGATGTTGCACAATAAACCAGGGAAAATACAACTGCATTTAAATTCAGTGTATTCTAGACAATTATAGGACAGAATCATACCCAACAGTAGGATCAAGTCCAATATCTTGAGGTTCAGTGATGTTGTTTGACAAGACGATGGCATGGTAGCGGCCCATTATTTCAAAGACATCAATCTTCTGGCCCAAGACATCAACTACATAGAGCTTATCACCAACCCAATCAACAGCAACTGCCCCAGGTGTGAGGGAGCCTGGCAGAGTCAAGGTGGTCTCAACAGAGCTGCCTGACCCTTGTAGTCTTTGGGAATAGACCTGAAAACACCACATTATTAGCATAACAAAAACAACAAGAACTGATTCACCCTGGATCTTAACTTCCACAGCTTGATGCTCTTACCCACTAGACCACTGCACTCCACTCCATCTCTTCCAGTCTTATACTCCATTAATTAAAATGCAAAACACCAAGCTTTGCCATGTTAAGGTGAAATATGTTTGGTATGTATACTGGAACTGTACTTTTAAATAAGATTTAAAGAAAATATATGTAGAGGTATACTAGTCCCAAATTTGTCTACTACTGCATGTTTTAGACTGGGTGGTGAACTGAAAAATATTTATTTATGCAAAAAATATATCTGCAAATATAGTTGTCAATGACTTACAGAAATATAAATACAGGTTGAGAATAGCTCATCCGAAATTCCTGGGACCGAGAATGTTAAGGATTTCTGATTTTTTTGGATTTCGGAATATGCAGGCCCTATTGACATTTTCAGCAATATCTTTACACCACATAGCACACAACAACAAGTGAAGGCGTTACTTTGACAACTGCTGACAACAAACTAATGCATAGCAGCACCAGAGTTGCCAGGTTGTGGACTGTGTTCCCGCCCAATCCCGTTTCAAAAGCCGCCCAAAACCTGCTGTGGTGGTGGGCAGATGTTTTTACGACCAAGGTGTCGACGCAGTAGGTTTACCCTCCCAATTGGGCGGGTAAACCTCGGACCTGGCAACCACACACATGACAGCTGTACGTGGTGGAACCTTCCAATCACTTTGTGGAATTTTCCATTTGTGATGCATCATGTCAGCATTAAAAAAACTTTCAGATTTTGGAGGATTTTGGATTTTGGAAATTTGGATAAAGGATTCTTAACCTGTAATACTTACTTTTCTTGTCTCAATATCTGACCAGTAGAGGAGATCTCTCTTGAAATGATAGTCTAAACCTGAGGCTGATGTTGCATTGGTCACCACTTCAGGAGTGCTCCCATATGAGTCACCAATCTGGAAGAGGACCATTATAACTCTAAAATAATTTACAAAAAACAAAGTAATCATTTTGAGTAAAAAATAAAGCAAATTTTACCTTTTAAACAAATTTCAAGGAAATCAATGTATGCATAAACCAAACAACAGACTTAATTAAATTATAAACGTATGTAACAATGCTCCTTGCACCACCTTCAAGATTTTGTCGTGGAAAGTAAAGTACAGCATCATTTCGTGGTGCTTGCCACTTCTGACAATGGCTCTGCAGCGTGTCCCACCCTCAAGCTGGAAGCCCTCCACACACATGCACTTGAAGGAGCCGTCTGTGTTCTTACATAGCTGGTCACAGTGACCCCATTCCTCACATTCATTTTTGTCTGTGAACAAGGAATAATATATAAGATCTTGTTCTAATAAAAACATAATACAATATCATTTGATCATCATAAAACATGCTTTCAGAAAACACAATTTTCTCTTTATTAATTTTACTTGTAGTGAATGTTACTTGAAACAGGCCAGCTACTGCAGGAATAACTGAGAAATCAATGAGCCACAACAATGTGAAATGAAAAATAGAGAGGGATATATTGGATGAATGGTGAAATATGATACATTCTATTAATTGTATTCAATTCTCTTATTACTATTAGCTGTATTAATATTGAAAAGATAACACACCAATGCATGTCCTCGTATCATTCGACACTTGTTTGCCGTTTGGACAGGTGCACTCGCCTCCGCCAAGGGACTTAATGCAGGCATACTCACACCCGAGACTTGAACACTGTTCTGTAGCTGCAAAGCAAACAGCAATTAAAACCTATAATTACTATTCTCTAATGAAAATATAAATAGCCTACTATTAGTTAGACATCAATATCTATTTATCAATCTATCACCCTATATCTGCAGACAGGGCAAGCCATAATTACAGAAACAAGAAAAAGTAAGTGGGCCTTACAACACTTTGTATCTTCATCTGAAGCATCACTGCAGTCTTTCTTGCCATCACAAAGCTTTGTCTTCTCAATACAACGGTTTTCCTGAGTGCACAAGAATTTTGAGTCTGGACAAGCAATGGCTGTACAGTTTTGTTCATCTGAGCCATCAGGACAGTCACTGTGGCCATCACAGTGCCAGCGGCGAGGGATGCACAGTGCGTTGGCACACCTGAACTGATCTTCGTGACATGCAGGAAAATCTGCAAAAAGAAAATAGAAAATGTGGCCTGTCCAGATACTGATAACAAAGTGTATGAAGATTAAAATAAAATCAGATGCTGACCTTCATTAGCAGAAAATTATGGAAGGGAACAATTGTTCATAACTACTGAGCCTCTCCACACTTTCCACTTTAGTCCATGCAGCACATTTTACATTTGATGTAGGCCACCATTCCTTGAATGTTCTATTTCATTAAAATATACTATTGGCCTTTCATATCCTATAAGTGCAACTCTAAACTGCAGTACATACATAACAGATTTAATCTTTTTCTAAATACCCGAGAAAAAATAATTTGTGCCTCATTACCACATTCCAAAATATCTGCACCATTTAATTGGAGTTTTTGAATGTGAATGTGTCATGAGCTCAAAAATGTTGAGAACCACTACAATAAAATGGTTTCTGAGTATCATCAGCTTCCTCTTATTTGTCACAAGAAGTTGAAATAGTCACAGACAAAAGGAACTTACCACAATCGTTTTCATCAGAATTATCATCACAATCTCTTTTGTGATCACACTTCTGAGATTTTTCTATACATTTTTCTACACAACGAAATTTGTCTTTTGTACATGAGGTCATATTGCAGCCAGTCTCATCTGACTCATCTCGACAGTCAAAATAACCATCACACTTTCTTGTGGGTGGGATGCACAGTCCTGAGCCACAACTGTGATCCTCTGACAGACAGGCTCTGTAAGCTGATAAGAGAAATATATGAAGTATCACTATTTGAAGTTAATAACTCAAACAATATCAATGTGTAATTTGAATGGAACATTGAAAAATATATTTATAATAAACATATCAAGTTAAAGAACTATATAATATAGCTAAGAGATTAGCAAGTTCAGGTGAGATAAGTAATTAAAAGCTGGTGATCCTTACAGCATCCACTCTCATCTGACTTATCGCTGCAGTCTTCTATCTTGTCACAACGTTGATAGATGGGTATGCAGTAAGTATGATTCCACTTGTATTCATTGCATGAAAACTGCTCGTCCTCACACTCTGGAGGGGCTGCAGAGTGGGAAAAAAAGAAACATTTTAGCAATTAAATATTATGACAACTGCAAATGTTAAGAAAATGGTCTCAAATATAGGCCTATATTTGCTGCAACCCTTTCAACCATTTCAGTAAAACTATAAAACATTGCATTTGGATTGAAAGTCCTGCAGGCTGTGCAGGTTCATAATAGTTTTAACATCATCAAGCTCAAGGTACAAAACACTAGCATTTCTCAGCCAAAGCGATTTCCTTTTTGTTAACTGATATCCACTGACCACCGTGTATAAATGGGTTCGCAATAGGTGAGATCAAGGGGATAAGATAGGATGGTACGACCCTGTAATCAAAAGGAGCCCAAACACATCTGCCCTGGAGTACCCCACACTCCTCTGGCACAACTTAAACCCCTTTGGAGAGTTAGTCACTTGGGGTCAGGCTTCCTGTGATAGTATGCATTATCTTTTTCAATAAAGAGTGATGAAATTGTGCACTGATTGATAAACTTGAAAGTAAATGTAAAAAGGTACTAAATCTTGAAATTGGATATCCATAAGTGTTTTCTCCTTCTTTGCCTTCTTTTTCCCACTTCTGTTACTGCCTCTAAAACCAGATCCATCCCGTCATTTGTCTTATTCTACCCTCAACCATAGCAAGAAACGCACTGTAAACTGGATTCTCAATAAATTCATATATCCTTCAACCAATAAGAAATAATTTATCTAAATAGGGACCTCCTTATTGACAGCTACATACCATTAGTTCCCCCTTAACCTAACCAACCATACCCTGAAACAGCCATCACTATCATATACTCAACAAACGCATATATGTATGCAATCCTCATTAATGGAACTTTCTATTTGTCCTCCTTTGTAGATACTGTTCTTGCTGTTGGTTCCTCGCCATGTGTTCGAAGGTACCAACAACAACCCCAAAACATCACCATCATGTACTCGATTGATTTAAGATCCTTTTTAAAGAGACAAACTAACAACGTTGAGTCTTCCTTTGTTGTTATTCATTATTACTCTAGCATGCGTGCATTTTAACCTAGCATTAAAAAAAGGGGCACTTAGGGCTGATTGATTACCATTAGCTCCTCTCCGTCATAGCTAACCTAACAATGAAACACACACACACACACACACACACACACACACACACACACACACACACACACACACACACACATTAAAGGAAAAACTACTAAGAGGACGCTGTGGTCTAATGAAGGTTAATGAACACTCACGACAAGACTGCTGCTCGTCCTCGCCGTCCTGGCAGTCCTTCTGGTAGTCACACACCCACTTCCTCGGGATGCACCTGCCATTGTTACACTTGAACTCCGCAGCCGTACACGAGGCCCTGCCGCCCCCTGTGGAAAAAAAAGTATTGTTATAGTGACGGTGTAATAAAGTAATAATAATGTAAAATAATAAAAAAATAAAAGTAAAATGCAATAATAGTTTTCGATAAAGGGGAGACTCTACCTCCGTGACTGTACAGTGCAGTCAGGATCCGCCCAAAAAAGGGAGGCAGAGATGCAGTTTGGGAACCTGATATTTGTACTGCCAAAACAAACAGAAGGATCGGGAGCTGTTTAGTGCCACTGATATTCCTTCGCCTGATGACCTGAGAGGAGAGATTGTGAAGGCGCATGTCTACTACTGCGTTCATCGCTCGGAGCTCTCTAGAAAACAACCTCAGATTGTTTGTCATGTGTTTAATCGTTTCTTGCGCCGTCACGAAGCAGCTACACGCCAGACAACAGACCGAGAACACGCACCGACTTAAGACAGAGGAAAAATACTACATACCAAGGAAATGACGAGGCCTGGCCGGGCGAGGGAGGCAATTGCTATCAGAAGAACAGAGCGAACACTGTTTTGAAATGGCGGTCAACGAAAACAGATTCCAGTCGAGGTTCAAAGCTTCGAAACTAAACTCCGGCTAACGCTTTTCCCCCTTTTTTGTAACTGTAAATTGATTCATACATATATTTATAGCACCACTGACAGTAGAGCTGCTAATATAGTTACTTATAAAGAAATAAAACTGCCAAACATGTTTCAGAAAGCTGAGTGGGAGAAATGGCTGCAGCTTGTCTGGTGATCATGATTTTAGAACATTTCGGTCGTTCTCTCTCTCTCTCTCTCTCTCTCTCTCTCTCACACACACACACACACACACATTGTATAATCCATGCAAACAAGCCTCGGGCAGCGCCAAGTACCCCCCCCCCTTCCCCTGCCCCGCGCCCCTACTGCAGCACCGCCTCGCTCATGACGTCACCACCTCAGCTTATGTAAAGGGCTCGGTAACACCTGAACCCACTTGATCACAACACACGTGAACCGCGCCGCCACGGAAACATAATGTCCTTCCCAAGAAAGACACAACAATAAAAACATCCTGCTAAATACGCAACAATGCTATAGAACAACTATAAGCACAGAGATTATCCTGCGTGCGGTAACAGAGGTCTTATATTTGAGAGTCAATGAAAGTAAAAACAGAAGGTATGATTAAAAGTAGAAAAGAGCTACAATAATGTTCGGTATAAATTATCGGTGGTTTTCTTCGTTTCACAACCGAGAGAGCCCGGGTGCGATTCCCGGGCGGAGTGGAAAAATTTGGGCGGCTTTTCCGATACCCTACGCCCCTGTCCACCCAGCAGTGAATGAGTACCAGGTATTAATCGGGGGTTGTGTCCCGTCTCCTGGGATCTGTTCCCTTCTCCTATAATTCCTTCCCCTTCTGTCTCTCTCCGGCATATGACCACAGATGTTGCGCCGACTAAACGAAACTTTCCATCTTTCCAACTTATTCGTTCTTTCAGCCTGGATGTTTTGCACTGGTCAAGGGCTGTGGACCGTGAGAAACACGTTGAGTCTGTGGCGATGGCGGAGTGGTGGGAGGGTCAAAAGGGGACCGGATGTGTGTGTGTGTGTGTGTGTGTGTGTGTGTGTTAAGCGCCACCTCTTGCCCTCTGCAGCCCACTTCCTCTACTGCAGCCCGAGTTGTCAGGCAGGAAGACTGGTTTCATAAGTCAACCAAGACCGTCACGAGACGTCACGCACGCTGTAAAGTCGCTCCGAATTTTATTGGATAAATACAATGAGGCTCTGCTCTCACCCCCTTCAAAATCATTACCCGTTGTCTGTGACGAGGGAAAAGTTATCAAGAGTCAGATGATGAATGACTGAATATAGTGTGTAGAAATGACACCTAAAATATTAAGCTGGAGAAGGAGAATGGATCTTGGCGTTAACAAGGAGCAGCAGCTAATATTTACAACATGACGCAAAGGCTCTTGAAACGAAGACTTTAATCTGGAGGGTGCCAGATATCATATCCGCGAAAATAAGCAATCAATAAGCACTGAAATAATTAATCAGATCAGAGGGCGGGGATTTTGGAGGGCGTGGTTTCGACTTGATTTCAGCTGTGTGCATCCCCTCCCACCGCCACCACCGCGCCGCTATGACTTACAAGAGGTGTCGCGGGGAGAAATGTCAACGCCGGGCGACAAGTAGTGATCCTGCTCCACCCTGGCGCCGTGGTGCAGAACAAAGCACCGGACTGTCATGAATTTTTTGCTATTTATGCAAAATAAGGGCGAGTACGTGGAGATGGCAGTGCTCTCATTCCTTACCCGGACAGGTGGAGGTCGTTAGCCGTGGTAGGCAACCTGCCTAGGAGAGCAAACTCCGAATAATAAACCGGGGCTTGTGGTGCTCGTTAAATGTCGTAGACAATCCACGTGATGGGAACACCAAAGAAAAGAAAAGAAAAAAGGACACCAGAAAAAAAGGAAAATATAAAAACGAAACATCAAGAAATGAAAAAAAAAATAAACCAGATCATCCACCTTTAGGCCCTAACATCGTCAAAATTATGGGTGAGTCTTTTCTGGGGAGAAAAAGGCTCATCCAGACCAAAGAACATTAAACAGGGATGATAAAGAAAAGGATACCCCAAAAATATGGTAAAAAAAGAACAAAAAAATCGAGAAAGAAAAGTAAGAGCAATAAAAAACACCAAGTAAAGAAAAATATAAAGACTATCATCCACCTTTCGGCCCCAACGAACATCACCAAAATTATGGGTGAGTCTCTTCTGGGAGGAAAGCGGCTCACCCAGACCAAAGAACATCAACAACAATATGAAGAAAACGAAAAAGAAAAGGAAAAAGAAAACAAAAGAAAGAAAAAGAAAAAAATACCAACAGAAAAGAAAGAAAAGAAAAAAGAAAACACCAAAATAAAATAAAATAAATAAACAAAAAAAACAAAATTAAAATAAACAAAATAAACAAATAAATAAATAAATAAATAAAATAAAATAATTACAGAATATTGTAAAATTAACAAACTAACTAACTAGCTAACTGTTTAACTGACTATTAAACTACCTATTTAACAACCTGCCTAACTAACGGTAAAATAACTGTTTGACTAACTAACTAACTAACTAACAAACCACCCAACGATCTAACATGGATAGTGAGGTAAGGTGGAGATACACGTACAGGAGCTGCCTTGTATAGACCAACCGGCCTCTTGCAGACTCCTTACGTTCTTCTGTTCTAATGAGTGCATCTCGCCTCCGGTATATCACAACAAAATAAACTCAACCGGGTAAACACACGCACACACACAGCCTTCCTTTTACCTTGTTTCTTTCTCCCTGCGACATAAGCGCTATCTAGAGGGGAGTGCTAAGACACCACAAGCGCCAAGCTGATAATCTCTTCATGATACCTTCAGTTACTTATATTGGTAGAGTTACAGTTTTTGGTGGGCTTTATTTTGTTTATCCGTTGGTGTGTGTCTCTTGTACAACACACACACACACACACACACACACACACACACACACACACACACACACACACACACACACAGACGCACACACGGTATATTCAGGGGTGGGGGATAATATTGCGCTGCAGTCCTTCCGTGCAGCATGTGTAATGAGAGAACATTGCATAAAAGCGAAATTTACGATGGAATATTAAAACACTCGGATTCCTTGAGGCAATAACAGTCACTGGCGCAACACACTACCCATTCACACAAAAAAAAGTAAAGATAAATAAAACAAAAATACATAAAGCTAAAAACAGTAATTAGTGATTCAAGTAGCCCATACAAATAAAAACGAAGGACATGAAAAGTACGAAGGCTTGACAAGTTTAGTGCTGCCTATAATTATAAAACAGCCCCCCCCCTCCCCCCCTCCTCTCCTCCCCTTACCATTATAGATACAACTTCGAGATTTATTTACACAGTTCAATATATTTCGCTGTTACTGTTTTATATTTCTACTTATGTGTGAATTTACGTAACGAATTAGCGTCATCAACGATATGAATACAAGGATCGAATTAGCTTTCTTCTTTTTCTCCCTCTTACTTTTGTCATATTTATCTATCCGTTTACTTTTACATCTATGTGCAAAGTTTTGTAAGTGTGAAGACGACAATAAATGAGCGGCGACAACAGCAAAGCCTCAACGCAACACAGCATAACACAACGCAACACAACGCAAGACAAAACACAGCATAACACAACACAGCACAACACAACACAACACAGTACAACATAAGACAACACAGCACAACACAACACAACACAGCACAACGCAACACAGCACAACGCAACACAACACAACACAAAACAGCACAACACAGCACAACGCAACGCAACACAGCACAACACAGCACAACACAACACAAGACAGCACAACGCAACACAACACAGCACAACGCAACACAACACAACACAACACAGCACAACGCAACACAACACAACAAAACACAACACAAGGTCGACAAAAACATGGACGGGCCTCACGAAGCAACACTTCCGCATCGCCCTTTGTTATCGGCACAACACACTAAACACGACCTTCACCCCCCCCCCCCCCTCCCCCAGCGGACGATCTTCCATATTCTCAATCACCACCACCACCACCGCCACCTCCATCACCACCACTACAACCATGAGCAACAATTTTAATATATCATAATTTCCATCACCACATCACCCACAGCCCCACTACCAGCATCACAATTGTCACCACCACCACCATCAACAACACAATCACTGTCACCACCGCCATTATCAATACATCACCATCACTACCATTCTCCTAACACCACAAATCACCTGAATATGATAGTTTTGAAAGACACCTCAGCGCACTAATTCCACTCCCTGACTCCCATCATCATCATCACCATCGTCGTCGTCGTTTCCAGTATCATCATCATCTTCACTATCACCTACAAACACTATCAGGCAGAATACTATCACCATCACACCACTCAGAACTTTCGATAATATTACTAGATGACTGTCTTTCTTTCTTTCATTCATTCATTTCTTTCTTTTCTTGCTTCATTTCCTTTATCACTTTCCTTCCCTTCATTCTTTCTTTCCTCCCTTCTTTCCTTATTTGTATGTTCTATGTTTATTATTTTTCCTTCTTCCTTTCTCCATTTATTCATTCTTTCCACTCTACTTTCTTCCTTTATTCCTTCGTTCCTGCTCAACCGTATTTTATTTTTTTCTGATAGTATTTTCTACGAGCTACTACGAGGGCATATGTTATAACTGGTCCACGTCTCAATATACTAGATCAACGTCAATGACTGAATCGCAAACACAACCTGAATATTTCTCTCCAAACTATTCAAAAGACTGATTGATACCCCTCTTTTTTTCTTCTATTTCCTTTCAGAACCTTTGCCTTGCTCCGAGGTCTTTCTTCATGCCCGAGGTGAACTTGCAAAAAAAAGTTAAAAAGAAGGTAAGGAAAGAAAAAACGACGAAAAAGAGAGAGAGAGAGAGAGAGAGAGAGAGAGAGAGAGAGAGAGAGAGAGAGAGAGAGAGAGAGAGAGAGAGAGAGAGAGAGAGAGAGAGAGAGAGAGAGAGAGAGAATGGAAAGTAAAAAAAAAAAAAAAAATTAAGAGCGAACTAGTTAATCCATTTTTCATCTGAGTTCAAGTCGATAAGAGTCTCAGCAACCCCTCCTCCTCCTCCTCCTCCTCCTCCTTCGGCCTCTCTCGCTCCAATCGGCCCGCCCGGAGCAAACGTAATCAAGCCTGTCAACACTGAAGGGATGGAGGCCGTCGCTGAGCTGCCTCGAGACTGGGAGAGCGATTTAAAGACGGCGGGGCGAAGGCATCACCATAACCACCATCATCATCATCACCATCACCATAATCACCATCATCATCATCATCATCACCATCATCATCATCACCACCATCATCATCGTCATCACCATCACCATCATCATCATCACCACCACCATCATCGTCATCACCATCATTATAATCATCATCACCACCACCACCATCATCATCATCACCATCATCATCACCATAATCACCACCACCACCATCATCGTCATCACCATCATTATAATCATCATCACCATCATCATCATCATCACCATCATCATCATCACCACCACCATCATCGTCATCACCACCACCATCATCGTCATCACCATCATCACCATCACCACCACCAACAACAACAATAACAACAACCTCCTCCTCATCATCATCACCATCCTCATCCTTATCATCATCATACACGTAGTCACACCATGTACTGTACCTAAATAAATAAATAAATAAATAAATATACCCTAAGCATTTTCCACCCCTCCCCTTACCCGCCCCCCCCCTTCCCACACACACACAGGGAAAAAAAAAGAAATAAATATTCGAACTTCATAACTAAATTCCCCGGCAGTTCTTGGCGCCGAGATTGCATGAAGATATTCAGAGTGGAAGCAGAAGTTAAGAGATACGAAGTTTGGGGGCCGAACGCTCGTGCTGGGGGCATGAGCAAGCGGGACGGGTGGAAGGGTAATAGGGGGAGGAGAGGATGGGTGGGTTGATGACTTGGTGGGCTGAGGAGTGGGTGGGCAGGTGGGGTGGGAGGTTACCGTTGTGTTGAAGAAAGAGAGGGAGGGGGTCAACGTGGGCGGATGAGGTAGCAGGTGAGGTTGAAGCGGTGGGTGGTGGGGTTAGGTTGGGGAGAGAAGGGGGGGTAAAGTGGGTAGATGGGGTAAGGTTGGAGGGGTGGGTGGTGGGCGTGGGTTGGGTGGAGAGAAGAGGTCGAGTGGATGGATGACGTTACTGGTGGGGTGGATGGGCTGGAGAGGGAGTGGGTGGGGTGCATGGGTGGGTGGGATGGAGTGGGCGTGGGTGGGGTGCATGGGTGGGTGGGCTGGTGAAGTGACTCTCAAGATTCGGGGTGTTGCCAGGCGAGAGGCGGAGTTAGAAAAGTCCTCGCATGAATAATCTTCGTAGAGAGAAAAGAAAGTTCACAATGAGGTTACTATTTTTCCATACTAAACCTGATAAAATTAATGTTCTCTCTATCGCATAACATTTTACGCTGGAAAGAGAAAAAAACATAACGCCGATGATTAAAAGCGACGGTTATTTCTTTACTCAAATAAACCAGCTAACTAATCTTATCTCACGAGCAGAAATAAGAATTGCTACAAGGATAGATATTCATGCAACACAAGATAGATAAGATAGACAGATAAGAGACGAAAGAAAGAAAGAATGAAAAAGCGAATCTCATTCCTTTAGTCAAACCAACCCACTAAACATCTTCCCTCACGAGCAGAAATAGGAATTGCAACTCGGATAGAAATTCACCCAACAGTAGACAAATAGATTAAAACAGGAGAGAACGAAAGAAAAATAAAAGAAAAAAGTCATGAAAACTAAGGAAAACGTTACATATTGTCAATCCTCCACCACTAATAACAATCCATCACTTTCAACAAACCCACAAAATATGATTCCGATTCCATAAAATAACATGAACTCGCAATGGTGGCGGCGGCGGGGGCGGAGGCGGAGGTGGAGGCGGCGGCGGCGGTGGCGGTGATGGCAGTTTTCACGTGAGGGAGAAAGGCGGGAAAGAAAAATGGCTCCGCTGACTGAGGCATGAATATGTTATACGTAAAAAACTTGCTATGAATATCGCATCAAGGGGCGTCGGCCTTATCCACGCGCTGACTTTCCCTTGCCAACCGCTTTTTAATATCGTCTGAGGAAAGAACGTGATGGCAGAAGAGTTTTTAAATGTCACGCTCATAAAATTAAGTCGCGGAGGCTAATAACGTGCGTGAGGGAGAGAAAGGAGGAAAGGAGGAACCGGGGAGGAGAGGAACGGTACACGGGTGAGGTAAGTGAAGCAGACGTATAAATAGAAAAATGTCACGCTCATGAGATTAGGACGTGAAGGAGAAGGAAAGAAGGAGAAAGATAAAGGTGAGAGAAAAGGAAAAGAAGAGGGCCATGATTGAGTGCATGTACCCCCTATTCTAAGCAAGAGGAATAAAATAAAAGGGTGAGGAACCATGATCGAGTGTATGCAACCACCTTTTAAGTTAGGGACGAAACTGATGCGAAGTAACTGGAGGAAAAAAGAAGGGTGAGGGGCCGTGATCGAGTGTATGTGTCCCATTTTTAAGCAAGGACAGACATTGAAAAGGAGTAACTAGAAGAATAGAAAGTGGAAAGTAGGGAAAGAAATTGAAATGGAGTAACTGGAGGAATGGAAAGAAAAGTGGGAAAGGGATATGATCGACTGTATGGAAAGAAATTGAAATGGAGTAACTGGAAGAATGAAAAGGAGAGTGGGTAAGGGATATGATCGACTGTATGGAAGGAAATTGAAATGGAGTAACTGGAAGAATGAAAAGGAGAGTGGGTAAGGGATATGATCGACTGTATGGAAAGAAATTGAAATGGAGTAACTGGAAGAATGAAAAGGAGAGTGGGTAAGGGATATGATCGACTGTATGGAAAGAAATTGAAATGGAGTAACTGGAAGAATGAAAAGGAGAGTGGGTAAGGGATATGATCGAGTGTATGGAAGGAAATTGAAATGGAGTAACTGAAGAATTGAAAAGAAAAGAGCGAGGGTCCATGGTCGTGTGAAGCCCCTTTTTGCGCTCCTGGATAACGTCACTCACACAGGAAGAAGCGACATGTTAACTGATAAACGCTCTTGGGTCCCCTGTGCGATTGAGGTTCGTATTTTTTTTAGAGTTACGGATAATCTTGTTTTCTTAATTATTTCCGATGCTCTTACCACTTCAACTGAAACCACTCTTGTTGTTGTTACCGTGGTTGTCTTATTAATATCGACGTTTTATTTATACTGGAGTTTATAAGTGGATGAATAATATAGTATCGAATATACACGCAAAACCATCGCCCAACCAGATGCTTCCTTTAAAATAATCAAATATTAAACAACGAAAAACATGCGACACGAGGGAGATCTAAGTCACCTTTAATTACTGGGGAGACTGAACCCTTTATCTCGAGGATCAAGTCGCTTATTTAGAGGGTAACATAACACACGGAAGGAGGAGGAGGAGGTGGAGGTGGAGATGGAGGTGGAGGTGGTGGAGAAAGAGGAGGAAGAGGAGGAGGTGGAGGTGGAGGTGGAGGTGGAGGAGAAAGAGGAGGAAGAGGAGGAGGAAGAGGAGGAAGAGGAGGAAGAAGAGGAGAAAGAGGAAGAAGAAGAAGAAGAAGAAGAAGAAGAAGAAGAAGAAGAAGAAGAGGAGGAGGAGGAGGAGTAGGAACGCAGTGGAAATAAAATGTCTCCAATGACTCCTATTACTCCCAAGACTACTTTTATATTGCCGTTGGTGCCGTTTCCTTCCTAAAAGCTTTATTTCAGGAATCAAGTTAAGTTTATGTCAGTTTATGTGTAGTTTGTGTAAGGCGACGCGCGGAGGGAAGGACGCAGCAGTCAGGATTAAGCGTGTCGAAAGCTGTGTTGCCAAATCTACCGAAATATCATGAGATTTACTGAAATTTTGATGAAGCTCAGAAACAATTGATCAATCTCATGTATAATGTGTATATTGCTTTTCCAAATTTTCACCAAAGTTATAAAAAAAATACTGATAATGCTTTTTAACTTAATTTTATCTACATAACATATAATCACAAGAACCATTAAAGTGCGTCTGCTGAATTTTTACCAACCTACTGAATTTTCTCGCAATAATCTACTGAAATTTCCTCTACACCATCTGGCAACACGGGTCGAAAAACTTCCACAACCACTGCCCTTGTGTTATTGCTGCTGCTGCGGGGGCACTCACTACTTCCGGATCAGGAACGAAAATTAAAAGCTTCAGGGGACTTATATTACTATTTGGACTACTTCTCATTACTCTCCTTCTCTTCCTCCTCCTTTTCGTCTCCCTTCTTAATTTCTCTTTCCTCCGCTTTCTTCCATCACTTCCTTCTATGCTAATGTCGCATTCTGATTAGTAGCTGTAACTCAAATTACCTCTCCATCTACCTCTCAGTACCCTCCTTCTTTTCCTCTTCCTTTTCTCTCTCTAACTTCTCTAACCCTTGCTTTCTCCCATCACTTCCTTCTATACTTATGTCGCTTTCTGAGTAACAGCTGTGACTCACGAATTATATAATTTTAAGGGTAAACTAACACACGAGGGAAAGGAGAAAGTGCAGAGCGAGAGTAAAATGGATAAGAGAGCCGAATGTTTTCATCTTTAATGCATTATCTCGAGTATCCAGTCCTCTCCTTCATGGGTCAAATAACACACGGACGGAAGGAAGGGCGGGGAAAATTAAACGTCTCGCAAGACCAAACGTTTCCTCCCTGGCGTCTGACGTTGGTTCAGGGAGCGACAAGTGACGCGGAATGACCTGAGGGCGCCGGGCCGAGATCCATCATGGCCGGCGGGGCTGGGCGAGGGCGGGGTGGTCGGAAAACATCCCCGGAATTAATCCATCCCGAAAGCTCCGACGATAAATCTGCCGCCACCAGCTGCCTGCCCGCCCGCCCGCCCGCTCCTCCACCCTCCCCCTTCCTCCTCCACCTCTTCCATCTGCCTCCACTCTTCCTTCATTCCCCTGCTTCTCTCAATCATCTCCCCCTCCAATTGGTCTCTTTCTCACCTTTCTCTTTTATTTACTTCCTATTCATCTCCTTTCCTCTATTATAACGTTTCTCTTCTACCCTCCTCCTCCTCCTTTCTCTTCTACCCTCCTGTTACTTTTCCTCCTCCTCCTCCGCCCCTTCCATCTGTCTCCACTATTCCTCCACTCTCCCCCTATTGCTCTCTTTCTCACCTTTCTCTTCTATTTACTTCCTATTCCTCTCTTTTCCTCTATTACGTCCCTTCTCTTCTACTCTCCTTTTTCTCTTCCATCACACCCTTCTATTCCGACGCTCTCTTCCTTCATCTTTCTCTTCCATCTACACCTGTCACTATATTCTCCTATTCCTCCTTCTTTTCCATCGGTTACCTCTGTTCATTCTGCTTCTTTCATCACTTCCTCTTTGTAACATTCCCTTCCATTGCCTCCTCCTCCTCCTCCTCCTCCTTTATTACTTCTGTGCCCTACTCTCCCTCCAGCCATCTCCCTACCCTCTCCTCCTCTCCTCTCCTCCTCCCATGCCTCGCCTCCACCACTTCCAACGCCACTCTTTTTGTCCACCTCCCATGACCCTTCGTCCTCCTCCTCCTCCTCTTCCTCTCCTCCGTGATTTATGGCTTCTTTAAAAGGCTACGATGGCTAGGATAGACTGATCTACCCTCTCTCCTCCTCCTCCTCCTCCCCGGTGTCACTCTCCTCCCTCCACCAATCTGGGCCTTCCTTGCCAAAGTCACCATCAATACTACTCGCTGGGCCGCTCCTCCTTCCCTTAACTCAGCCTCTGTTGCGGCTTCAAGAGGATTTATCGGTACATGAGCGGGTCTGCGGTGGCGGTGGTTGGGGGCGGCGGCGGTGGCGGTGGCGGCGAAGAGAAGAACTTGAGGGAAGGGACGGCCACAGAGGGAGCCAGGAGGGTGTAGTGTAACGAGTAGAGGAAGGGATTGTAAGGCTATATTCTTAAACAATTCGGCGCTCAAGGACTCATATTTCAAGACATTCGTAGGAGTTTCGTAAATTTCTAGCGTTAGTTTTGTGATCCTTCTGGCAGTGTGACCATTCCTCTGTACCATGAACCTAAAGAAGCACTCATTAGAACCCAGATGATCTCCTTTCCGGCCACTGGAGTTAGATGATATGAGAGGCGAAGGTGTCTGAGATTGTCGACCTATGGAAGGGAAGGGGAGAGAGGGAGAGAGGTGAGTTTAACGAGTATAAGGGAGAAGAGGAAGACAGGGAGAGATAATTAGGGAGGAGGTTAATGTGTAATGAGAAGGTGATGGTAAAATAAGGGACTGAAAGGAAGGAGGGTTAGGTTAAAAAAGGTGTAGGAAAAGAGAGGGACGGACAAGTAAAGAAAGGAAGGTGATATTTAATGAGTAGGTGAAGATAGGAAGGGATGAAAAAGGAAGAAGAAAGGAAAGGATGTAAAAGGAGGAAGGAAGGAAGGGATGGAAAAAGAGAAGAAAAGAAAGGATGGAAAGAAAGGGACGAAGGAAGGAATGGATGGAAAAGGAGGAAGAAAGGAAAGGATGGAAAGGAAGGAAGAAAGGAATGGATGGAAAAGGAGGAAGGAAGGAAGGGATGGAAAAGGAGAAGAAAAGAAAGGATGGAAAGGAAGGAAGGAAGGAAGGGATGGAAAAGGAGAAGAAAAGAAAGGATGGAAAGAAAGGGACGAAGGAAGGAAGGAATGGAAAAGGAGGAAGAAAGGAATGGATGGAAAAGGAGGAAGAAAGGAAAGGATGGAAAGGAAGGAAGAAAGGAATGGATGGAAAAGGAGGAAGAAAGGAATGGATGGAAAAGGAGGAAAGAAGGAAGGGATGGAAAGGAAGGAAGGAAGGAAGGGATGGAAAAGGAGGAAGAAAGGAATGGATGGAAAAGGAGGAAGAAAGGAATGGATGGAAAAGGAGGAAAGAAGGAAGGGATGGAAAGGAAGGAAGGAAGGAAGGGATGGAAAAGGAGGAAGAAAGGAAGGGATGGAAAGGAAGGAAGGAAGGAAGGGATGGAAAAGGAGGAAGAAAGGAATGGATGTAAAAGGAGGAAAGAAGGAAGGGATGGAAAAGGAGGAAGGAAGGAAGGGATGGAAAAGGAGGAAGAAAGGAATGGATGGAAAAGGAGGAAGGAAGGAAGGGATGGAAAATCTCTCTCTCTCTCTCTCTCTCTCTCTCTCTCTCTCTCTCTCTCTCTCACTTCTCTTCAACATCTATCTCATAAACAAACAAAGGAAATCTCTCTCTCTCTCTCTCTCTCTCTCTCTCTCTCTCTCTCTCTCTCTCTCTCTCTCTCTCTCTCTCTCTCTCTCTCTCTCTCTCTCTCTCTCTCCTCTGTGCACATCCGCGGAAGGAAAGTAATTACCGCGGGCAGCCATCTCAGTCCCCCATAAATACTGGCTGGAGGCGGCGGGCCCTTCAGAGGCACTTACTGACCCCCCCTTCATTCCTTCCCTCCCTCTCTCCTTCATTCCTTACCTCCTCTTTCCTAAACCTCCCTCCTGCTCCTCGACTCCCTTCTTCCCTTACCTTCGTCCTTCCTCCATCTCTCCCTCCCTTCTTTCCTTAACCTCCCTCCTCCATCTTTCGCTTCTTTCTTTCCTCCTGTATCTCCCTTCCCTCCCTCCCTTGCTCCTTTATTCCTTCCCTCCCCTCACTCCTCCACCTTTCCTTTCTCTCCTTTTCTCTCTTCCTCTCTCCCTTCTTCATCCTTTCCTCCTCTTCCGTTAACTTACCCTCCCTCCCTCCCTTTCTCCCTCCATCCCTACCTGTGTCCCTCCCTCCTTCCCTCTCTCCCTCCACATGTTTTGCTCCACTTTGTATCATCTCTCCTAAGCTCCTGTCTCCCTTGTCTCCTACGTCTATTTTTCTCTCCTCCTCCTCCTCCTCCTCCTCCTCTCTCTGTTTTATTGATATCTCCCCTTCTTCTTTTTCCTCCTCAACCGCCCTTCTTCCTCCATCTTACCCGGCTTTGATATACCCATCAGCCTCCATCAGTGAGGGCGCAGGTTAAATTACTCCCAGGTAAAAAGGTTCCGAGCCGCCGCCGAATAGACTGAACGTGTGGTGCATCGAAGAGGTTTGGGTACGGCTGCCCTCTTTATTATTATTACTATGAGGCGAAACAGGCAGAGAGGGAGGAGCGCGGACCCTATACAAGCTGCCCCAAGAACATCTGCGGACATACGAAAGGTAGAACAGAGAATGAGCGAAGTCTAAAGTGAATGGACGCAGCTAAGTTTAAATGGCGTGTGCTTTTGACTGTTTTCCTTTTACTTCATGTTCTGCGTTGGGATTATGAGACCCGTATCCTCAGACGTTTTTGGTTCTCACAACAAATATTTTCACAGGCCACAAAGGAAATGGGTCGGGTTCACACGAGTGTTTGTCACATTCATGGTGCAGATGCCTTGTCAAACTATCGCTAGGCTCATAAAACCATCACTGGAAATACTAACTCAACCTCTACGAAAGCCTTATCAAATGTGGGTGTGTGATCCCCGAAATGTGGGAGAATATGGACCTAACTTCCTTGGCTGAATGACTGACTGACTGGTTGCACTTCGTAGCCTTACAGTAAAAAAAATCATCACAGTCTCACACTAAGCTTAGAGGAAGTGAACTTGAGATAGAATTCTGCAGCTAAAGACTCTTCTCTCTCCATCCTTGTTATTCACTACTCAATGGTTACCTTCACTTTCACGTTCCACTGATGAATGAGGAAGAGGCAGGAGGTGAAAGAGAAGCGGGAGGATGAAGTGAGAAGTGATGAAGTAGATGGGAAGTGACGGAGAAGCGGCAGGATGAAATGAGAAGAGGTAAAATGAGGTGAGATGTGTTTGGGAAGTGACGGAGAAGCGAGAGGATGAAGTGAGAAGTGATGAAGTGGGTGGGAAGTGAAGGAGAAGCGGTAGGATGAAGTGAGAAGAGGTAGAATGAGGGGAGATGTGTTTGGGAAGTGACGGAGAATGGGAGGATGAAGTGAGAAGAGGTAGAATGAGGTGAACAGTGGGTGGGAAGTGACGGAGAAACGGTAGGATGAAGTGAGAAGAGGTAGACTGAGGTGAGAGGTGATAGTCTAAAGTGGGAAGTGAAATGGGGGAGAGGGATACGTGAGGAAAAGGTGAAAAATGAATAAATGGTAAGTAGGATGATGTGCTTCCAGGCCTCACCTCAGCACACTCTTCACGCCCCCGCAAGAAGGTCAGAAGTGTTTATTTAAGCAGGAAATATACATCCGAAGACTCTCTCCCTCCCCGTTGCTCTTACGCTGGCAAAGGTTAGTTTTGTATCAGAATAGCTTTTTTTTTATAGTAAAGGAAGCAGTTCAAGGTGGAAAAAAAAGCTGCAAAGACATTTAGTACGATATTTTTCATTATCTTATATCGGGTTCTGTTTTCAAACCCTAAAAGTGTGGAATATATAGAACAGCTGAGTTGGTTCTCTCTCTCTCTCTCTCTCTCTCTCTCTCTCTGGTCTGTCTGTCTGTCTGTCTGTCTGTCTGCCTCTCTCTCATGTGTTCCGCGCTCAAGAAGATTACCTGCCGCCGTCGAGGGCCCGGTGGTGGATGAGTCACCTGTTCGTTTACCTGTGCATTGTCCGTCCGTCATGCTCCTACACCCACGTACAATCGTCCCCTGACATTTGCGAGTTCGACATTCGCGAGTTCGACATTCGCGGATTCGCAGACTGACCGAGTGCCCCGCTAACATTAATACCGGGCAACTTGGTGGTCCACAGGATACTACGCGATTGATTACGTTATAGTGCTGTGAACTTGTGAATTTTTGGATGGCGGTGATGTTCTAAATAGTTTTGAGGTCTCAGAAGTGTGCTTTAAGGATTTTTTGGGATACATGTGACGACTTGTGTTGTTGTGAGGGCCCAGTAATGTATTTTAGGGATTTTTTAATATAGTTGCGATGTTTTTCGGTGTTTTGAGGCGCCGGAAGTTTTTTGGGGACTTATTTTGGATAACTGTGATGTTTTAAGGTGTTTTGAGGCCAAAGAAGTGTCTTAAACTTTTATGGATGAGTGATTTAAGTATTTTAAGGATTTCGGGGGTCACTTCTGGCTTTTGGTATATATTGGGAGAGCGAGCACTGAGTATTCGTGGGGGTCTCTCTCTGTCTCTGTCCTCTATCTCCCGCGAGTGTCAGGAGACGCCTCTATACTCACGTGCCTGCCCCCCGCTGCCCCGTGCTACCAGTGATGTGACTCCGGACTCACCTGGAACAAGGAAAAAGAGCAAAAATGAATACAAGAAATAAGTCGAGTTTAACAGAAAATCAACAGTTACACAAATACATTTACTATGGTATATAGGAAGAATCTTCAACTTCTACACGTGGAGAAATGATAAAAAAAGTGAAGAAAACAAAAGTGGAAAGAATAACAAGAAGAAATATATATACATCTTCACTATCACATACGAGAAAATAAATAAGTAAATAAATTAATAAACTAAATAATAGATGCAATACTTGAAGACATGAGGAAAAAAGTGAAATAAAAACAAATATACATCCCCCCAAAAAGAAAAACAACAAAACACCCGAATATAAATAATAAAAAAACACGATGGAGCTGCTAACAAAAAGAAAGCTGCCAAATACGAAAAAGAAAAAGAAAAAAAGAGGAACAAAAAAATATACAACCTCCAAAAAGAGGAAAATAAAAAAAACATGAACGCAAAAACAAAAAAAAAGAACGAGATGGAGCTGTTAAAAAAAAAAAACATACATAAGAAAAGCCAGGTTCAATTCTGGAGTCAAACATTCAGTAAGTAAAGGAGCCTCGGAGGTGAAGTGAACACACACGGAATTCATAATGCCGCCACGACTCCCGGCAAGGCGCTGACGGCGTAGGAGCGAGAGAGAGAGAGACGGAGAAAGAGGCGGGGAGCGACGGGGGGAAAACTAGGTCGTATAGAGAGAGAGGGAAGAATGAGGAAGAGTCTGGGAATGAAGAAAAAGAAGTAGTATTTTTTTTTTATAGCAAAGGAGACAGCACAAGGGCACAAAAAAGGAAACAATGAAAAAAAGCCCGCTACTCGCTGCTCCTGTAAAGAATCCGAAGAGGTGGACGAAAGAGCAGTCAATTACGTGAGAAGAGGTGTCCTATCAGTACAGTACGAGGTAATAGGTAGTAGGATGAGGGGAAAAGTGGTGGGATGAAGTGAGAGGTGAGAGAAAGCAGTGGGGGATGAAAAAGAAGAGGTGGGAGGTAAAGTAGAGGCGGTAGGATGACGTGACTGGAGGTAGAATGGAGAAGTGGTAGTATATTATTAAGTGAAAAGTGAAAGATTATAACTAGCAAGAGGGAATAGGTTAGGAAGACATGAAAAGTAAAAGAGAAACGGTAGGATGAAGTGAGATAAGGTACAATGAGGTGAGAAGAGGTAGTATAAAGTGGAAAGTCGAAGAGATTAAAGCTAACGAAAGGAAAAAGAAGTGAGGGAAAGGTGAAAGGCGAAGGAGAAGTGGTAGCTACGTAAGATCCAATGGTAAGAGGTGTCGAATCAGGCGGGATGAAGTGGCAAGTGAAAGAGAGCGAGAAAGGTAAGGCGAGGGAGGGAAAGAGAGGAAGGAAAGGAGTGAGGTAAGTGAATAAAAAGAAGAGGAGGAGGAAATGATGGAGGGGACGGCTGTGGTAAGGAAGAAGAAGGAAAAGATGAAGGAAAAGAGAGGAGAACGTGGAGGAGGAGGAAAAGATGGAGGGAACGGCTGTGGTAAGGAAGAAGAAATAAGAAGAAGGAAAAGATGGAGGAAAAGAGAGGATAAGAAGGAAACTGAGGAGATAAAAAACAGGCAGAAACTGAGACGGGTGCGAGACTGCGAGGGTCAATCAACCGACGGAGGAAGCGGCTGCCAACACCCCGTCAGGAAGGTCGGCTCAAGGGGATCTGTGTGTGTGTGTGTGTGTGTGTGTGTGTGTGTGTGTGTGTGTGTGTGTGTGTGTGTGTGTGTGTGTGTGTGTGTGTGTGTCGCTCTCATCTACACAAGTCTTGACATCCTTCCTCTTGATTTATCATAGAAAGGTCTTGTGTGTCGCGAGAAATGAAAAGGAAACGAAAAAGAGAGGGGTGAGGGGGTGAGAGGGGGAGGGTGTGTGAGGGGGAAGGGGGTGAGAGGGGGGAGGGTGTGTGAGAGTGTGTTGATGAAATATTTATACGAGCGTGTGTGTGTGTGTGTGTGTGTGTGTGTGTGTGTGTGTGTGTGTGTGTGTGTGTGTGTGTGTGTGTGTGTGTGTGTGTTATGCAGAAGGGGAATTATTTAAGGGGGAGACTGATCAAACTTCCGTCTTTTATTGTTTTTTTTCTGATCTTTTTCTCTTTTCAGGTAAGAGGAGAACCAAAGGCTGTATAAAAAAAAAGAATCTCCTCATTTTCTCTTGCTCCCCTTTTCACGTCTATCTCTTGTTCCTTCTCCCTCTCATCTTCTTACTCATAGATTCCTCTTCTTTTTATCTTGTTTCTCCTCCTTTTCTGTCCATCACTTCCTACTCGTTATCTTTCTTTCTCCTCGTCCTCATCGTCTTGTTTTTCCTGTCCTCTCTTTTCTCTCTTTTCCTCCTCCTCCTCCTCCTCCTACCGCCATCGAGTCCCTTAAATCTTCCGTTTCCCCCAGCTCTTTTAATTCTCTTCCTTCCCTTCATCATATTACTTTTTTGCTTCTGTTTTTCCTCCTTCCCTCCTAGAGCTTTCCTCATCATCATTTCCCTCTCCATCTCCTCTGTTCCTGTGCCTCCTCTATCTCCTCCTCATCTGTTATTGATTCTCCTGCTCCTCCTCCTCCATCTCATCCTCTCTCCCTCTTACTTCTGCTTCTCGTCTCCTATTTTACCTTATCTCTGCTTGGTTATCTTCTTTCTCCTTCTCTTCCTTGTCTTATCCTTTTTTTCCTGTATTTCCTACTCTTCCTTGTTCTTCTCTTCCTTAATGTGTTCTCCTGTTCTTCTTCAGCTTCATTTCCGCATCCCTTCTTGATCCTCTTCATCCTACTTCTTTCCTTTATTTTAGTATTCTCTTGGCACCCTCTCCTAACCTTCACCAGCTCTTCTTCCTTATCTTTTTTTGCTCTTACTCTCCTACTTCTCAGCTCTTCTTGATCCTCTTCCTCCTTCTCCTCTTCCTTATCCTTTACTTGCGCTTCCTCTCCTACTCTTCCTCAGCTCTCTTGATCCTGTTCCTCCTTCTCCTCTTCCTTATCTTTTTCCTGCCCTTCCTCCGTCACCGCCGCGGCAAGTCTCACAAGAACTGATTCACATGCAGCCCTTCGTGTCAGCGGGCCACTTCCGCTTCGCCATCGCGGCCCAAAGACGTAAAATGTCAATTTGATCACATTTTTCTGGGAGCGGCTGCGGCTGAGGGACGGAGGGCGTGGGGGGCGGTGCGTGGGGAGGCGGCGGGTAAGATGGGCGGCGGGCGTCGGGGCATTCAGAGCCGACAAAGACGCTCATACGCCATGCAAATTGGGACAGATGTAATTATTCTAATGGACACGGTTGATCCTCGCGCGCCTTCAGAATGTTTAAGCGTCTGAGTTTCTCGGGTTAAGACTCGTTTCTTGCATAGATTTAAAGTCTTGAGTGACGAATGTGTGTGTGTGTGTGTGTGTGTGTGTGTGTGTGTGTGTGTAAGAAGGATATTTACTATTTTCTATACTCTCTCTCTCTCTCTCTCTCTCTCTCTCTCTCTCTCTCTCTCTCTCTCTCTCTCTCTCTCTCTCTCTCTAACACTACCCCTTCCCCCTTTTCCCCTGTAACATATATCTTCTTCTCTCCCTCTTCGTCCCACTCATATTCCGCTTTCCTCCTTCCCTCCACAAGACCCAGACGAAAAAGAATTGCACTTTTTCTTCCCGTCGCGGCGAGAAAAGATTTGTTGGTAAGTGGCAAAGTGTGGCTCGGCGCCGCCTGTAATGAGCCAAGTTAGGGCCAACTGCGGCCTGCCACGAGAAGAGTGTGTGTGTGTGTGTGTGTGTGTGTGTGTGTGTGTGTGTGTGTGTCCGGGGGTATATTGCTCTCCAACTCTCGTTTTCAACCTTACCCCCTAAAAAAACACCAACAACAGCAATAACAACACACACACACACACACACACACACACACACACACACACACACACACGGTTTGGGCTCCTCAGAGATTCGTCTTTGTGTGGCTGGTGACCTTTTTACGCATTCGAGTTGCCGGTAAACTACGGAAAGGTCAACTTGTATCGTTTGCTGAGACACGGAAGAAGGAGGCAAGCAAGTCTGAGGACACTTTTTTTCACATTTGTTACCTTTTTTTATGCCCTTGAAATGAGTCCTCTGCTGTAAAAAAAAAAAAAAAAAAAAAACGAGAAAGAACATATCAACATCACCATCCACTCACCACCACCACCACCACCACCACCACCACGCGTTCGTTTCTCCAGCATCATCACCATCCCTGTCATATACTCCTTAAGCATCACGCCGGTATAGCAAAAATAAAACAAAATAAAACTAATATATATACCGCTTCCAACACCTCTCACCCTGGACAACGCTGGTGATGAATTGATAAAACTCAGGAATATTTCAAGGCCACACGAACGCCAGGATCAGAACTTGAATATCACCCAACAAATAGTTTAAGTTTTCGCCGCCGCCACTGATGCGACGCGCTCGATCCCTCGCGACACTCAATTTTTCATCCGCCAGAAAGAGGATTTCCGTCCCGTCAGAGTTCTTTCCCTCCCCGGCAGGTCCTCCCTTTCAGGATAAGGTAAACATTGATGGAGGGAGAAAGGAAGAGAGAGTGAGGGAGAGGGAGAGAAGATGGATAGGGAGAGGAAGGCTTAGATCAGACTTCGAGCACCAGACATTCAAAGCGCACGACTAATTAACCAGGCAAAGGAGAACAAGAAAAAGTTGAAAAATAAATCCTCCTGCTCCTTTGCTAAGTGACGGACGCAAACTTGGCAAACTGAGTTACAAAGTTGACGGTGAATACGAGTTGAAGAGACTTGACACTCACTGGAGGCCGTCGATATCAAAGAGGATGGAGGAGGCGGCCCACCCATCCACCCACCCACTGATCCATCCACCCACCCATTGACCCACCCACCTACCCATCCACTCAACCACCCAACCCCCTCCTACCCACCTACCTACTGAACCATCCATTCATTCACCCTCCCACCCACCCATACAGCCATCCATTCACCCACCAACCCACCTGACACTCACCAAATTACGTTCAGTCTGGATGGAAAGTTATTAGTCCGACTGAGGAGAGTGGGAGGGGGAGGGGGAGGAGGGGGAGGGCGTAGTGGCGTCAAAATGTTGGGCGGGGGGGTATGATATGGAAGGGGGATGGGGGCACGGTGATGTAAGGGGTTGGGGGGGGAGCGTTACCAGACATCCTATACTACCCGTCCACCCTTTCATTCTTCTGCTCCTGACTCCTGTCCACACACACCTGTCTACACACACACCTGGTTGTAACACGCTTGAAACTACAGTATTTTTTGTTGTTGTTGTGCTTTACACCTGGCTGCCGACACACACACACACACACACACACACACACACACACACACACACACACACACACACACACACAGACACACACACGCATGCCTGCCTTGAGCATTAGAAATATCACCTCCAGTTCTGAGTAATAAACTAAATATGACATAATCCAAACTATTTACATTTATTTATTTTGACGGCATAAGGAGACAGACCAAGAGAAAAAAAACACGCCGGTACGTGATATACAAAGGAAATCTAGTTCCAACGACGCATCAGCATGGGCGAAGCTGCGGTCAGGTTCATAAACGCTGCCTCAGTCAGGACCTTTCCCACCTTGTGTTGACCTGCCATGTGCCGTGTAGGTCACCGTCATCACCTTGCCGGGGGATATAGCAGCTACGCTTGAGCGGAGGTGAGGAGAGATTTCCTCAAACGAACCAGGGATGTGCATCTCTAAGCCTTGACACACGCAGCCTCGCCCGTGACCTTTCCGCCTCCCGTGTTGACATGCCGCGTGCTGCAGGCCGAGCCCTCACCAGGGGATAAAACAGACACATTTCCCTTGCAAATTACGCGGGGCAGTTGGCGGACGCAGCCCGCGCCCTCGCGAGTCACAACACAATCTTCCGCATTCTTGAGGAGGGCCTGTGGAAGGATTTTCAATTCCTTCCGCTTTTGGTGGAAAATTGGAGAGAAAAGAAGCTGAACGAGGGAAGGTGAAAAACATTTGCCCGATGGATTGCATGACTTTAATATTATATTTGTTTCATATTTCTTTCCGCAAGACCGCTTTACGTTCAGCAATGTTCCCTTCAGGGTATTCCGGTTATTTCTTTTAGGTTAGAACGTTATTTTTCTAAGGTGGAGTTAATTTTCAAGTCTTTTATAAACGAATTGAAGGCAGAAACATCAACACCAATTATACGTTTTCGAACTGATGATTACCGGTCATCATGGCCAGACTCTTTCAAGTGTCATTCTATATATGACTGATGAACAATGAGTGTTTGGCGACGGCCGGTGAGCTATATTGAGAGTGGACTATATATGATTTCACACACGACGACGGTAACGAAACAGAATGAAAAAAAAAAAATCAAGTCAACCCGTGACGATGCCGGCGGGGAGGATGGACGCTCGCCGCCCTTGTTCTCCCTGAGCAGGTCCCGCAGGTCCTCGGCGGCTCGAGTGACGGTAAGGCGATCGCGAGAACATTAATGTGTGGGAGAGTCAGGGAGTGTTATTCTCTCTCTCTCTCTCTCTCTCTCTCTCTCTCTCTCTCTCTCTCTCTCTCTCTCTCTCTCTCTCTCTCTCTCTCTCTCTCTCTTAAGTTTCAAGAGAACGCCGGAAGAAATGGAATGCATACAAATGGTAACTCTATGCATAAAACGCGGAAGGGGCGAGCCATTGCATCAGAGGAGGAGACAACACAGGGAGGAGAGGGCAACAAGTTCTTCCTAGCTTGACGAAGGAAGGAGGAAGGAACGGACGTCTGGGCATAACGCTAAAGAGAATGAACTAAGAAGGCGCGGAGAAAATAGAGAGAAAACAAGAGAGACAAACCGGCGCGAAATTGCGAAATTGCATTTCACCCTAATAGAATTTAAAAAAAAACTATATATAAAAAAAAATCATGACCGCATATTGTCTTGTTTTTGAGGAGTTGGATTTTTTTTTTTCGGTTTATTTTAAGCGCCTGAGAGACAAAGAGAAGGCAGCTTAAAGGTCAGAGGAGGAGAAGGAATATATTAAAGGTCGAAGTTTATGGGGGAAAAAATATAAGGAGACATTTAAGAACGATAATTATAGGTGAGGTAACAAGGGCCTCAGGATAACGTATATATAAGGGAAGACAGATAATAACCGTTGCAAGATAATTATATAAGAAAAGAAAAATCGCATAGAAAGGAAGTCACAAAATAAGGAAGGACATGGGAAGACACAAATCAAAGTCGCATAGGATAAGTAATGATAAAAAGACAGTATAAGGATAGTAGGATAAAAAAAGACAGAAGGATACGTATATTGTCGCAGGATAGGGAAAGGCATCAGCGTAGTAGGATAATAAGGATTTGCTAAGAATACATAACAAGGGTCGTAGAATGAGGCTCAGCTGTCCCCCGATCCCAGCAGGAGTGACAGGAACACATCAAAGGCTTCATCGTCTTGGAAACACCGACACAGACAAACACACAAACACTCAACTTTTCGAGGAAGCTGAACGAAGTCTCTGAGGCCTTGAAAGAGGAGTGAGAAAAACCGGTCTTTGTTAGGTTAATGAAGCAGCCTTCTTAGTAAAACACTCCACCAGGGTTTGAAGAAAAAAAAAAAAGAAAAAAAAAACACGACTTAGATGAGGAAAGTGATGTTCAGTTTGAGTCTCCTGAGATGTTACGATATTTACGTCTTAAAAACATTGTCGAGGCGAGGGAAATGTTTCTCTTGCCTCAATATACCGTGAAAATAGAAGCGATAGATAAGGTAAGGTAAGGTAAGGTTATGTAAGGTATGGTAAGGTAAGGTAAGGTGAGGCGAGGTGAGGTAAGTTGAGATGAGGTAAGACAAGGTAAGGCAAGGCAAGGTAAGGTAAGGTAAGGTAAGGTGAGGTGAGGTAAGGTAAGGTTAGGTAAGGTAAGGTAAAGTAAGGTGAGGTGAGGGAAAGTGAGGTAAAGGAAAGAAAATTAAGGAAATATAAGACAGGTGATAAAACTTTAGATGCGGAAGGTAAGAAAAAACAAAAATGGAGAACAAGGTAAGTTAAGAAAGGTGTAGGCCTATATGTAAAGAAAGGTCCGTAGAAGCCAAAATAAAGGAAAGGTAAGGAAAGGAAAGGAAGGAAGAAGGAAAGGAAGGAAGGAAGGAGAGAGAGAGAGAGAAAAGGAGAGAGAGAGAGAGAGAGAGAGAGAGAGAGAGAGAGAGAGAGAGAGAGAGAGAGAGAGAGAGAGAGAGAGAGAGAGAGAGAGAGAGAGAGAGAGAGAGAGAGACTACATCCTAAGACCAAAGTGATCTCCGGATTCTCTTAACAAATTAATGCCAACCTCCCCTCCCCCCCCCCTCTCACATCCCTCCACCCACCTTCCGTCCCCGCTTCCCCCAACCCCCCTTTTCCCCTTCAACCCCCTCCCCCCCCCCTTTCTGTACCCACCCCCTTTAGCCCCTTCCTTGACACACTTCGGAACATATACGAGGCCGTGGAGGTGAAGGAGCTAATTACTATAACTGGAGAGGAAGGAAGGAGTGGAAACGAGGTGAGAGAGAGAGAGAGAGAGAGAGAGAGAGAGATAATCTTTTACAAAAACATCTGTACCATTAATCATCTATCCTACTCTCTCTCTCTCTCTCTCTCGTCTCTTCCTCTCGCCCCTCGCACCCTTATCGCCTATTCCCCCTCTCCCTCACTCCTCCATTCACCGTTTTTCTTCCCTACTTGCCCTCGTTTCGGCGCTCCCTGCCGGCTCGCCTGCTCTTTGTGCAGCACACGTACCGCCGACATTACAGCGTGTCCCTCTCAATCACGGCTACACACACACACACACACACACACACACACACACACACACACACACACACACACACACACACACACAGGGGAAAGACAGAAGGCAGCATACACTTTTACAGCGAAATACGAAATCATCATACTATACTCGAGTAGCGGGTTTTTTTTATTATTAATGTTTTCTTTTTTTGTGTATGCCCTTGTGCTGTCTCCTTTGCTGTAAAAAAAAAATACCGTTTAAAGCGAATACATTAAGAAATATACAACAGAAAAGACGGACAAGCCTATCACACACACACACACACACACACACACACACACACACACACACACAAACACACACACACACACACACACACACGCACAAGGCAACACGAGCATACATCTACCCCAAAGCGAAATACAGAGAGCTTTATACACTTTTAGAGCGAGATACAAAACCATCAACATACGCCGTTAAAGCGAAAACAGGGAGAAATATATACTACACTAGAGAAATATGAGCCAACCACAGCCCCTGAAGCGAGATACAAAGCACAACAATTACTTTTACAGCGAAACGAGAAGCCAACACACACTGGTTTAGCGAATAAAGTCAACATCCTGCACTAGAGAAATATGAGGCAAGCGCGGGCCCTAGAGCAATACGGAGAGCGCTACTAACACTGTTTATAACGAAGTACGAAGCAAACAAGCACCGGTTAAAGCGAAATACGAATATGTTGGTTTAGTACTACATTACGCAATCAAGGTGAACGATAAAATAATCCAGGTGAGAATGAGAGCGACACTGCGCACACTAACACACACCTACACGCACATCCCCCCCCTCCCCCCCATACACAATATCATTATACACATTCCTAAGACAAACTGTAAAGGTCAAATGAACTTAAATGTATATCCAAATGCACTCTTCCATACATTATTTTTATTTCCTCTCTGTATGTTTCACTAATAATAATCTCCCCTCTTTTCACCTCTTCTCCCTTCCACATACATACATACATACATATATATTCTTTATCCGTATAGAAGCCTTTCCCCTTAATTTCCGGTGAATGTAAAAGCTTCCCCCCGGTGGTAATAAGAACACAACAACGACAACGACATCAACAACAGCAGAACGCCTACCCAGTCCACCCACACGTTCAGAAAGGTTGACAATTATGTATGAATGTTTATAAGCAATGCCGTTTCGTTATAGGAGCGCTGTGTCGTGTAGTGGCGCCATCTGGGACCCGAAAAGGAACACAGAAGAAGCAAAGGCACAGCTATTCAACCCAGACAGAGAGAGAGAGAGAGAGAGAGAGAGAGAGAGAGAGAGAGAGAGAGAGAGAGATTGGGACGGGTGAGTAGACATGAATAGGAAAGGGAAGAGGAGAGAGGAGGGAGAGGAAGAGGAAATTAGAGGAAAGAGCGAAGTAGCAACAGCAGCAGTGAGGGCACAGAGGGAGGAAAGTGAGGACAGAAGGAAGAGAAGGAATAAGAGGAGGAGGAGGAGGAAGAGATCATCACGACCCACATTAATGATGGAAGTCAAGTCCTATAACCCAGCCATTCAGCCATTCAGCCAGTCTACGGTAAAGATTTTAAGCCAGTCAGCCAGTCACTAAGTACCCCAGCCAATCAACCAGAGAACCACTGATTAGTAAGCCAACCCGCAAGCCGGTCAGTTTTCCAGCTACCAAGTCAGTCAATAAGCCAATCAGTAAGCTCCCCCGCAAGCCAGCCAGCCAGCCAGCCAGCCAGCCACTCCGACACGTAAGCCTCTCGAGCACAAGGAAGGTGGAGTCAGGCTATCAAAGTCCCATTCAAGAGTCCCATTAACTTCATGGTTATCGTCACACGTTAGGCCGCGCGGCTCCCTCCCCTTCCTTCCTTCCCTCCCTCTCTCTCCCCGCCACTGGTAAGGTCACAGGTGTGGTATGAGGTCATTAGTGTGATGTCCTCGCCCTGATCCTCCCTCTTCACACGCCTCCCTGTTGCCTTGAGGACGAGGAAGATACGAGAGTTGTAAAGTTCCGGCAGTTTTAAAGAGGTGTCGTTTCCTTTCCTCCCTCCTTCAGGAATGCACGGTGGTGGTGGTGGTGGTGGGGGGGGGGGAGGGGGGGTGCATGCATTTATCTCATGTTCTCGGCTTGGTTCATGCTTATAATCCCCCTTCCCAGTCGCCTCTATGATGAATAAATACCGGACACTAAAAGATGCAAGAGTTTTAAGGCCGGTCATCACTTCCTATCCTCTTGGCATGGCGTGAAAGTACTGATGCCATGACCCAGCCTTGATCCTGCCTCTCAACATCTTTTCCCCGTTGCCTTGAGGACGAGAGAGAAAAAAAGTTTAAAGAAGGAGTTTTGCGAGCGGTTTTATTTTCCTTTGTCTTAGTTTGGCGTGAGGGTGTCAATGTGAGGGTGTTCGTGTGATAACCCCGCCTTGATCCTCCTTCTTAACATATCTTCCTTGTTGCCTTGAAGACGAAAAAAAAAGAAGTATAAAGGAGTTCTGCGAGAGGTTATATTTCCTTCCCTCTTGGCATGGCGTGAGGGTGTCAGTGTGAGGGCTTTAAGTGTGATGACCCAGCCTTGATCCTCCTTCTTAACATATCTTCCTTGTTGCCTTGAAGACGAAAAAAAAAGAAGTATAAAGGAGTTCTGCGAGAGGTTATATTTCCTTCCCTCTTGGCATGGCGAGAGGGTGTCAGTGTGAGGGTTTTAAGTGTGATGACCCAGCCTTGATCCTCCTTCTTAACATATCTTCCTTGTTGCCTTGAAGACGAGAAAAAAAAAAGAAGTATAAAGGAGTTCTGCGAGAGGTTATATTTCCTTCCCTCTTGGCATGGCGTGAGGGTGTCAGTGTGAGGGTTTTAAGTGTGATGACCCAGCCTTGATCCTCCTTCTTAACATATTTTCCTTGTTGCCTTGAAGACGAAAAAAAAAAAGAAGTATAAAGGAGTTTTGCGAGAGGTTATATTTCCCTTCCCTCTTGGCATGGCGTGAGGGTGTCAGTGTGAGGGTTTTAAGTGTGATGACCCAGCCTTGATCCTGCCACTTAGCATCTTTTCCTTGTTGCCTTGAGGACGAGAGAAAACGTACACAGAAGAACCCGTTTTGCAAGAGGTTATATTTCCCTTCCTCTTAGCATGGCGAGAGGGTATTTGCATGATGCTGCCGCCTTGATCTGCCATCCTCTTAGGCTTTCTTGTCGCTTTAAGGACCAACGCAAACACGGAGGAGGAGGAGGAAGAGGAAGAGGAGGAGGAGGTCGTTTGGATATAACAGTACAGATGGCCCTTTCCTCTCACAAGCAGGCATGGCGTAAGGACTCAGGGTATTTGTGTAATGTTCCTGCCTTGATCCTCGTTTTCCATGCACTGCCTTGTCGTTGCTATAGGAGGAGGTACAGGAAAAGAAAACTGAAATGGAGAAGAAAAATAAGGTTGACACAGGGACAAGTAAAAGAAAGAAGATGAAGAAGAAAACGGAATTAAGAAGAGGAGGAGGAACAAGAGGCAGAAGTAAGACGAAGTGGAGAGGAAATAAGAACGAGACCAGGAGGAGGAGCAAGAGGAAGAGGAGGAGGCGGAGGAGTTTTAGGGAAGGCGGCGGCGAGGCTCGTTTGGTCGCGGCAGTAGCGGGATAGCAACACAAGACACAGACTGTATTCCCGTGGTTGTGTCGAAGGAAAGCTGGCATGCATTCACTTAACTATCTTGTCCTTGTGTTCATGTGTGGCTATTCTACTGGCGGTGCAATAGTGAGACAAGAAGTAAAAACAGCAAATATAGACAAGATTCCCATAGGCGACTTGGGGGGAGGGGAAAATAGAGAGCACAAGTTAAACTACCTTCCATTGTTGTCATCCCTGGCTACCTATGCATTCTAAACAGTGAAAATGCGAAAATAAAATGCAAAAAAGAAATGTTCAAGTATCTTCAGAGCTCGAGGTTGCTAGGGTCCTCGCGCCCAGGAAACACAGATGCTATTTCCCGTAGGCGAGCAGGAACTTAACTACCTCCCGCTGTTGTCATTTTGGGGTACCTAGGCTTTCCAGGCGGTGTAAAGGCGAGAAAATAAAAAATAAAAACTACTCCCGTATTCTCCGAGCTCGAGGTTGCCGGGTCCTCCTGCCGCCGCCTGGAACCCTCGGCCGACGCAGACAGGCACTCGGCGAGGCTGCAACAACATTAGGTTACGCCGGACACAAAGGCGGAGAGGAGGCCGTTCTTGCAGTGCAGATGAGAGGCGCTTCGACGGTGCCGCCCTGCCCATCCTCTCCTTCCTCCCTTTCCTTCCCTCTCTTCCATCCCTGTCCCTCCCTTCCTCTTTTCCCCCTGTCCCTCCTTCTCTCTCTTCCTTCTCTACCCCTCCATCTCTCCCTCTATTCCCTCCCTGTCCCTCCTTCCCTCCTCAGCAACTGTCATTATTTAGATTGTTCCTCGCGGCGAGAGTACATAACAAACATACATACATACATAGTCATACATACATACATACCAGTCTGCATAATGGTGGAGCTCGGCATGATAATACACGGAGGAAAAAGTAAAGGAAAGGAGGAATGTTGCTGCTGTTGTTGTCGTCGTGTATGTGTGTGTGTGTGTGTGTGTGTGTGTGTGTGTGTGTGTGTGTAAGGTAGGTAGGGAGAAAACAAGCAGCTGCAGTTTCCGTGTGGTCGTTGGGTTATGCCGCAGTGCTTATCTCCGACTCCTTATGCTCTCCTCTGCTCTTGCACACACTTGAAATATGCCTCTGGGGTTGGGGAGCAGAGGTAAGGTTCTTTTTTTTTTTTTTTTTTTTTTTTTTTTGGGGGGGGGTTAGTTTTCGCCTCTCCCATCAGCTATTTCCAAAGGCCAGAACGGAGATTAGTCGGGTTCTAACGAGTGGTATTTTAGGTTCGTGGTACAGAGGAAGCGTCAAAAACTACCCTCGGAAATACCCCAAACTCCCATGAAAGTCTTGTCAGATAATTATGTGTGGTTAGAAAGGAGGTCAGTCGGGTTCTAACGAGTGGTATTTTAGGTTCGTGGTACAGAGGAAGCGTCACAAACTACCCTCGGAAATACCCCAAACTCCCATGAAAGTCTTGTCAAATAATTATGTGTGGTTAGAAAGGAGGTCAGTCGGGTTCTAACGAGTGGTATTTTAGGTTCGTGGTACAGAGGAAGCGTCAAAATCTACCCTTGGAAATACCCCAAACTCCCATGAAAGTCTTGTCAGATAATTATGTGTGGTTATAAAGGATATCAATCCGGTTTTAACGAGTGCTTTTTTTAAGTTCGTGGTACAGAGGAAGCGTCAAAAACTACCCTTGGAAATACCCCAAACTCCCATGAAAGTCTTGATAAATAATGATGTGTGGTTGAGCGGTGAAATGGTTAAATATATGGCCCTCTATATTTACAACTTTGATGGGTAACTATATTAACATCTTTCTTTTATCTTCTTTTATCTTTCTGTAATCTTTGTCTTATTTTTCAGCTTTTGTCGGTCTGGGTGCGAAGGTTAAGGAAGACAAGGTAATTTCTGGGAGTATATACGAGTAATTTTCTTTTATGTCTCTCTCTCTCTCTCTCTCTCTCTCTCTCTCTCTCTCTCTCTCTCTCTCTCTCACCCCTTTTCTCTCCCTCTTCATCACCTCCTCTTTTCCATTCTCATTCCATTAAAGCCTTTTGTTCCTCACCCTTACATTCCTTTCCTTTCCCCTTTGAGTTATAACATTCTCTCTCTCTCTCTCTCTCTCTCTCTCTCTCTCTCTCTCTCTCTCTCTCTCTCTCTCTCTCTCTCTCTCTCTCTCTCTCTCTCTCTCTCTCTCGGTTATCGGTTTTTCTCGGTTCTTTCCTTCCACCATTAACACCGCGTCACGTCTCGCTCCTGCCTCAGTGCCCTCAGCCTCCTTGCACCAATTACTTGCTTGGCACAGCTTGCGGCATTGCGTCTTGTGGGCTTTGTGCCACCCGGTGCTGCCTTGTGTGTGTGCGAGAGTGTGAGTCGGTTGTCGTGGCCTTGTTGAAGTATGTATCCAACTTCCTCAGCCTTTCCCTAGCTTGAAGTCCGCTAAGAGCCTACCACCGCGATCCCTCCCCATCCCATTCTTCCCCTCCCACACACACCTGCATACCTCAGAGAAGAGTACAGATCATTACTCTCTCTCTCCCCTTTCTCTCAATGTGTTAACCGTGAATCAATATACCGCCCAGTTATTCTTCTTCTTTACGGAGGGTCATTACAGTCTCATAAACAATCCACTCTGCTGTATAATTACGGTTTCCGAAGTTCGTGTTACTGTCATTCATTCCATTCGTATGTTTTGAGTTGATATTGGTCATTGTGAAGCAGCGAATAAATACTAACCAGTGATAAATTCTTTGTCATGGAGGGGAATTACAGACTCATAAACAACAATTCACTCTTCCGTTTCTGTTAATTTATTTTTTATCGCATTATCTCCCCCCTGGCTCGTCATTTCGGTATGCTGAGTCAATAATGTCCATATTTTTGTTGTTGCCAGGAGTTACGCGCCCATCCCCGACCCTTACACGCCCCGCCCCGACCCTTACGCTTCCCGCCCCGCCCCTTCCCCGCCCCTGACTGCCCCAAAGTTACCGGGCTAATCACGTGCAGTTTACGAGTGTTTCAGCAACTTCGGCGCTCGACTGTGTGTGTTGCCGGCGATGCGAAATGTATTGCTGGACCGACGGATTATATGGTGGATGTACGCGGCTGTCTGTCTTGTTGTCTGTCTGTCTATTTGATTTGCTGTCTGTTTGTCTTTATCTGTCTGTTTTATGTGCCTTTCTCTCTGTCTTGCTGTCTGTTTCTGTCTGTTTTGCTATCTGTTTATCGTTGTCTGTCCGTTTCTGTGTCTTTGTCCCTGTCTTGTCAATTTCTGTCTGTTTGTTTGTCTGTCTGTCTGTCTGTCTGTCTGTCTGTCTGTCTCTATCTATCTGTGTGTGTGTGTGTGTGTGTGTGTGTGTGTGTGTGTGTGTGTGTGTGTGTACACGCGCGCGCTGCCACCACTGCCGCTGTCACCATAATAATTATTTAGACTCGAACTGCCTCGCATCACGTTTCCGATCCTGTAATTCACTTTTATCGCGCGTATTAAACCGTAAACAACTGTCGGCCTGTCATTATTACACGCCGGGACCCGATATTGGGGCTAAAACAATAGGCTGGCGTTGTGACACGGCCGGGGAAAAAAATACGTCAGTGCTCCCTCGTATATGTGTTCCCTGGTGACGCGATGCATTGTCAATTTTTCCATTACGCGACCCAACCAACAGATGTCAGGCTAAGCATCCACTCCACGCCACGCCACATGTATACGATTAGCCGCGGGGACGGGATTGAAAGGATGCAGAGTAGGAGCGGATGGATAATAAAGGAATAGAAAGATCACTGGAATGGATTGAAGAGAGAGAATTGAGAGGAGAGTGGAAAGGAGGAGTGGATGTATAATAGAGAAGGAATAGAAACATCACTAGAATGGATTGAATAGAGAGAATTGAGAGGAGAGTGGAAAGGAGGAGTGGATGGATAATAAAGGAATAGAAAGATCACTAGAATGGATTGAAGAGAGAGAATTGAGAGGAGAGTGGAAAGGAGTAGTGGATGGATAATAGAGAAGGAATAGAAACATCACTAGAATGGATTGAATAGCGAGAATTGAGTGGAGAGTAGGAGTGGATGGATAATAAAGAGAAGGAATAGAAAGATCACTAGAATGGATTGAAGAGAGATAATTGAGAGTGGAGAGTAGCAGAGGATAGATAATTAAAGGAATAGAAAGATGACTAAAGAGTGAATGGAGAAAATTGAAGAGGGAATTGTAAACATGTAAATATTAATCCTAAATATCTATCCGTTTCCACTTCTTCTCCTTCTATCTGTATAAATCCTTTTGTGACTAGGCAACCTCATGAACGAAAGATGACGCACATAGCTTGTGCGGCTGCCGAGGGCAGTCATCATTTCGTCTCGATAGAGTTCACATCTCACGCTCCGTGTAAGACACAAAACCAGTAAAAAGACAAGTTAAGCAAGGACTTTAACTCCAAACCTGCTAAACTTATATTGGTGGCAGCGGTTACAAAGCGATTACAAGCGATTACAAAGGATTTATCATCGACTAATACCGGCCTACACAAAGTGCCTCAAATTCCGTGGTGACTCCATACCAGTGAACCAGTGTGAACTCCAGCACAATCGCAAACTCCAGCACACCCTCTCTACAATTACGGGATTACTACAGTCCCTATGAGACGACTACAAGCCCCATCGCTCGTACTTGCACCTACAAAAGAGGTCATCACCTACGTTGTATCACCAAACCAACAATCTTTGCCACCACTCAGCAAACGTCCGTGACCAGTCTACCCAAAAATCCCACCTCAATTAACGGGATTAACCCCTGCCGAGCTCCCCCAACCCTGTATCTTCACAGTCACAAGAGGAGGAAGAGGAAGCCATATTAGTAGTGAAGAGGTAGTAGCCGCGGCCAGGCAGCTCAAATCAACGCGTCAGCGGTCAGCGTCAGCGTGCCGTCAATCACAGCATCGTCAACACCCACCCCCGGCTAGTGGAACACGCCGCACAATTTTGGTTTGTCACCTGCACTATCACTCAAGTAAGACGAAACGTTGTTCCATAATTTAGTACATGTACTGTCGAAACCCCCCACTTCAAATAACATTCTCACCCTCGTCTCCCATTCTCCACTAATTTAACCTAATATAATCGCCATTTCATTTGTTCTTAATCCCTTACACGGATTACATTTAAATTCCTATCCCTACTCTCTTGTATTCCATACCATTCGCCTTCAGCGCTCCTCCCCTCCCCGTTCACCAGCCCTACCCCTCTTTCGCCGGCGGCAGCCCCGCCTTGCTGATCCCAGTGATATGTGTCGCCACCTGCACATCTGCTGATCCCAGTCATTTATACCCTTGTACCGCCCCACTCCTTCCTCAAGCGACCTCACGACTGCTTCACACCCAAGGTAGCTTACCATTTCCTTACGGATTACCTACGAATCTTCCTATAAACTTCCCTTTAATCTTACTGAAAATTTCCCTTCCTTATATACGTCCTAATATCTCCCCTACATTACAGCTTGTTCCGGAGAGCAGAGAGAAGTGAGTTAACCCACATCTCCTGCGTCCCAGTCTCCCCCCTCACCATACATCAGCCATACCATCATGCTCTGGTCTCCTTACAAATGCATCGGACACAGCTAAGTGACTCCCCCGTCTAACTCCCCATGTCCCAGGATCGAAAATTGGAAGAGGCTCTATCCTCTGCCTTCAGCGGTTTCACAATTGATACTCCCCATCACACAGTCCTCCGTTCAGGAGCTGCTTATCCAAAACCTATTCCCCCAGCACCCCCATTACCTCCTGCTAAGAAGCTCCCCTCAGACTCCCCCCCAGAGCTTTCCCGGACTACTTCTTCCCAGACAGAACAGCACCAAAGTGACCCAACCATGAGTGACAAACCTCAAAACGTCATTTTAAGGGGCGAGGATAAAAATCCAAAATATACGGGCTCAGAGGAGACCGGCCCCGACCTCCTAACTCACCTGCAGAGGGTAGAGGATGCTTTTACCAAATTCCAATATACAAATGAAAAGGAGAAATTGGCCCACCTTTACGACAGCATCCACACGGGCCCTTGTCGGGCTCAATCCATTATAAAAAGTGACGCATTCAAGAAAGCCAAAACATATGAGGAAGCGAAAGCAAATCTCATCAACCATTTCGGCTCCACATGCAAACAAGGTGCCCTGTCAGTCTTGTTCCGCCTAGCGGCTACCTACCGTCCCAAAATAAAGGCTAATATTGCAGTGGATGACTGTTTAGGCGTCGCGGGTGGAGCCTTCACAGAGTTTGAAACCCAATTCCGTCACTCCCCGTGGACTACCGATGAGAAAATGAACCTTGAGGATGTGAGCCGCCTTTTCTCATACTTTGTCTTTCTCCTCAATTGCACGGAGACACTCTTCAAAGAGTTACAAAAGGAAGAACCCCTACCAAAAGGTAGAACCCTTTTCAACCACATCAGTCCCCTGTCGGGACGAGAGCCACCAACAGAACCCCCATCCTCAGCGGTGAGGGGTGTCAGAATTCAGAGGGGGCGTCCCCAAAGTCGCTCCCCGACCGGAGCTCCGACCCCTAGGAACCGCTCTGCCACACCCCGCGGCCGCCGCCCTTACACTAGAGGCAGGGGTCGCGGGCGTGGCTATAACACTCAATATTGTTACAACTGCAGAATCACAGGACACCATACACGTAATTGCTGGTACGGCAGCAACACCCAACAGTCAAATCAATATTGTTCCTACCATAAGACATCAGGCCATAACACCAAGGATTGCCGCGCGAGGCCCCAGGAGGTACCTCGTCAGGGAAGCCTCGCGCGCCACGTCTCCCTCAATCACATAGGCTCAGGTACAACATCACACCATGTGCGTGGTATTCATACAACACCACTAACCCGCACACCTTTAAACAAACCAAGTACATCCACAGCTCATTTTGACATTGAAACCCAACCTACGGATGTTGAAACCACTACCATGAAACACCACCGCATTGCTCTTTATCCCCAATCCTCCCTTGCCATGACTGTCCCTGCTAAGTGTAATGGTCGCCAAATTAGTGTTTTCATGGACACAGGGGCATGTCCCAATATCATAAACATCGGTACATTGCGTGCCTTACATGACGCAAAGACAACCTTGGTATTGGAACCTCCCTGCCTAAAATTAAGTGGACTAGATGACACATCATTTAAAGTAGTTGGACACACCCCCTTGTCTATCCAGTTGGCTAACTCCCTGTCCCCGATTACAGCCACCTTTCATGTGTGTCATGGTTTGAATATCCCAGGTGATATTCTTTTGGGTCTTCAATCTATGCGGGAACACTGCTTGTCCCTAGCTCCAGCAGAAGATTGTGTTTACCAACATGAAACACCAATTAGAACACTCACGGCCCCAAAGCCATTGTTGTGCACTTCTCCCTCCGCCGATGGAGAATATACTCATCTTTCTAGCGTGGCCCAGCGGTCACTGGTTGATAATTCATCTCCAGTAGTGCATGTTATTAAGGAACAAAGTGCATCATCCTCCAATACATTACCTCCCTCTCCCTCTTCTTCCTCTTCGCAAGAGCATTTGAGGGTCCACGGCGTTCTGGCGACTGACGTCACGTTAGAAGGACGTGGATCAGCTATGCTTCAAATGCGTCTTGCTGGTATAAGTGATGAATGTGAGGCTATCTGTATGAGTGAGAGCTTGAAGATGAATGCCATGACTATGGAGGATGCACTTTGCAAAGTAGATAAAAATGGTCAAACCTTCCTAATAATGCACAACTCATCCCCGTACGTACGCAAGTTCCGTCAAGGGACATGCGTCGTTGACTTTGAAGTTCTACCTGAACGCATAGGTAGCGTACAGGAATCAGAGATCATCTCCCCCTCTGAGATCTTGCGGAGTGATCATCATAAACAAAAAGTAAATGATTACCTAGCTACTCATCTCGAAGATCTAGCTTTTCCAGAAGCAAGGGAGAAATTGCACAACCTACTAGAGACATACCACTCCATTGTCAGTCTGCCAGATGATCCTATTGGATCCACAAATGTTTTAACACATTCAATACCGGTTGATCCCAATACCAACCCCATCTATGTGCCTGCATACAGAACACCACACTCTCAAAGACCTATCCTCGATACTGCAGTCAAAGACATGTTAGCATCAGGTATTATAGAACACACTACTTCTCCCTGGAACTTTCCCATTTTCCTTGTGAAGAAGAAAAACGGCCAATTTCGGCCAGTTGTTGACTACAGGAAACTAAATGCTGTTTCGCACCCTCAAAGATACCCCTTACCTCACTTGCAGGATATTTTAAGCAGCATGGGCACCAACAACAAGGTTTTCACGACCTTAGATTTAGCAAGTGGCTATTGGCAGGTTGACCTCGATGAGCATAGTAAACCGCTTACAGCCTTCTCTACCCCTTCGGGTCACTGGCAGTTTCGTAAACTCCCCTTTGGAGTTAGTGGTGCGCCACTAACGTTCCAAAGGCTAGTCAACAAAGTCTTGCATGGCCTCCTTGGCAAACAGGTTTTCGCCTTTATAGATGACATCATCATAGTGTCACAGGATGTCGACTCACACATTACCTTACTACAAGAAGTATTTGATCGCCTTTACCAGGCAGGTCTAACTCTGCGTTTCCCAAAATGTCATTTTTTGCGTCCAAGCATCACATACTTAGGCCATGTACTAGATCAGAATGGTGTACATACGACTCCTGATAAAGTCAAGGCTATTTTTAACTATCCTGTGCCCACAGACGTGAAATCTGTCCGCTCCTTCCTAGGACTGTCCGGGTACTATCGATCCTTTATCAAGGACTATTCACGCATTGCAAGGCCCCTCACTCAACTTTTGCGCAAAGACTCCACATATACGTGGGGGCGGAACATCAGGAAGCTTTTGATTCCTTAGAACAACACTAACATCCCCGCCTGTCCTGGCCTACCCAGACCACACAAAGACTTTTCCTGTACACAGATGCTTGTGGCAAGGGCCTAGGAGCCGCTCTCATGCAATATGATGTTAGAAATAAATTACAACCTCTAGCATATGCAAGTCGCACGCTCAACAAAGCAGAATCAAACTACAGTACTACCCACCTTGAGGCCCTTGCGGTCGTGTGGGCATTACGTCATTTTCGTGACATCATTTATGGCTACACTATCCATGTCAGAACCGACCACGCAGCCGTGGTGGAATTATTCAATACTAAAACCCTCACGGGGAAATTGGCCCGATGGAGCCTCATTGTCCAAGACTTTAATCCTTCATTTGCTCATGTCCCTGGAGCAGTAAATCAGGTAGCGGACGCCCTATCCAGAAATATCGGCGCGATAATGGACATGGATGTAGATCATTTTGATGACCCAAGTCGAACTCATGACCCAACTTTGAATGATTCCATACGCGCAGCGCAACAAACAGATACCTTCTGTCAACCCATCCTATACTATCTGCAGAGTGGCGACCCCAATTCCTTGCCAACACTACCTGTCCCCTTAACTGACTTTGATCTCAACGACGGCATCCTCGTCAGGAATACATACATCACAACTAAATACGGTCCGCATCGGGAAGTTACACAAATCGTCGTACCAGAAAGCCTAGTCTCTATGATCTTGCATAACATACATTCTTCCCTCATGCCGGCCATCCTGGAAAAAAGAGCTTTGATGCAAGCCCGTTTGTTATATTATTGGCCACGTATGCGGCTCGACATCATTGATTACATCAACAACTGCCACACTTGTGCAGAAAATTATGGATCCATTACTCAGCAAGTCCCCATCAAAAGCTATCCCATACCTTTAGAGCCATGGGATACCATTGCTATTGACCTATTGAAATTACCCCAAACTACTGAAGGCCACAAATACCTATTGGTTGCCATTGATCATTTCAGTCGTTTCTCGGTTCTAGTTCCCATTGTGGACAAGCAAGCAACTACTGTGGCTAAAGCTCTCATTGATGAAGTCTTTTGTAAATATAACACCCCTAAAGTCCTCATCTCAGATAATGGCACAGAATTTAACAATAAAATCTTGGAGGCAATCTGCAAGGAATACCAAGTTGATAAGGTAAATACCATGGCTTATCATCCAGCTTCCAATGGCATGGTCGAGCGACAAAATCGAAAAATCATTCAGACACTTCGCTCTCTGGTCGGTGATGTCTCAGTAACTTGGCACGAATGGATGCCTCAGGTAATGGCTTCTCTTAACTCATCTCTCCATAAATCAATAGGTGACACACCTCATTTGTCATTTTGGCCAGGACCATCGATTGCCGTACTCATTCCTCCTCAAAGAGGACACGCCCATCTATAATTTTGATGACTACGTTCGAGTCAGAGGGACAGACTTCCAGAAGATCTATAAACGGGTTACCTCCAACATCGAGGATAGCAAGGCTGCCATGAATGCGTCACAATGGAAATCAGCAACCGACAAATTATTGGTCACAGGGGACATTGTCTATTTAAAAATTCAGGAACCCAAAAACAAACTAGCACCTCGCTTTGAGGGACCGTACCGAGTACTCTCCTACGACAAAGGGAATAAGGTCAAGATCCGCCACCTGACTACCTTGGAAACAAAGCTTGCACACCTAGACCACCTAAAACGCACTAACCGACCTTCTTCCTCAACCTGTGAGGAGTCGACCCCTGCGCCTGACGACCCTCTAACGACACCAACAAATACTCCAGGCCCAGTTGAGGTGGACACTACCAACGACTACAGGAAGAAACTAAGATCATACACATCTGCACACTGATGCATTTGTACGGAGAACCATCTTCATCCCTTAGTGTCCCTTCTCTTCTCCACAGAAATGGAGAAAAAACAGAGAAAAGGAATAAGCAAAACTGAAGCGTAGGAGTGGACGGATGATGTAGAGAAGGAACAGAAAGATGACTACAGAGGGAGTGGTGAAAAACGGAGAGAAAAAATAGACAGAAATGGAGAAAAAGATGGAGAGAAGAAATGGACAGACGAAGCGATAACTGAAAGAGGAGTGAAGGAGTGTATAGATAACAGAGAGAAGGAATATAATAGAAAAGTCACTAGAGAGGGAATGAAGAAAAATGGAGAGAAGGAATAAAAAGAAATTGAGAAAGAAATATAATGAGGAATGGAAAGAATTGGAGCGAGAATAGAAAGATGAGTGAAGGAGGAGAAGGAGGAGGAAGGACAGACTGAAATAAAGAAAGGATGAAAAGACAAATAGATGATGGGAAGGGATGGAAGGAAGGAAGGCAGACACGTAGCAGCCAGGGGAGCCAAGGTCATACTCATCAACATTTCGACACCAAAGCACACATATTTGACTAGGCTTTCGTACGAGTTTTTGGGTATTTCCAGGGGTAGTTTAATGGCCCTGGTGGTAGCCTGACCCTTCTTCTGTACAATGAACCTAAAAAAAACACCCATTAGAACCCGACTGGTCTCCTGGTTGGCCTTTGTAAATAGTTGATGTGGCAGGAGGAGGCGTCTCAGAATACCAACCAGAACTGTAATTCTTTCTGACCGACTGTTTTGTGTTTTTGTGAGGCTCAAATTTTAGACACGCTGATGCTTTATTATAACCAACCTGTAAAAACAAAAATACTAAGCTTGGTACCGCTGAATTTTTTGGGGGGCATCAACTTTTTAGTGGCTAACGAAGGGCGTAGTACAGCGTTATTCCATTCTATAACGTTCATTACCGATACCGTGAAAGCCGGCCGTCACTCGTGTTGGAACCGGTGTAGGCTGTGTGTGTGTGTGTGTGTGTGTGTGTGTGTGTGTGTGTGTGTGTGAGTGTGTGTGTCCATAACTAGACGTGGGGAACTGTGGGAGGAAGGAAAATAGGAATGAAGGGACGGGATTGCATGAGGAATGGAGAGATGGAATGGATAGATAATTATAAAGAACTGAAAGATGTCTGGGAATAAGGAATAAAAAGAGAAATGGAGAAAAATAATAAAGATAAACAGAGTAGGAATGGAGTATAAAGGAGAGAGATAATGGACAGAAACGAAGAGAATGATAATAAATAGACAGATGAGTGAATTAGGAGGAGGAATGAAGGTAAGAAAGGAAGAAAACAAGAAAAGACGAATGGAAGGGAAAGGGAAGGAGGGAGAGAGAAAAGGAGGGAGGTGGAGATGCTGGGAGACAAGGGACAGTAGTGTAGAGGAAGGAAATGAAGGAAAAGATGAAAAAAAACGAATGGAAGGCAAACGGAAGGAGGGAGAGAGAAAAGGAAGGAGGTGGAGATGCTGGGAGACAAGGGACAGTAGTGTAGAGAAGAGAAATGAAGATGCTAAAGACGAATGGAAAGCAAAGAGAAGAAGGGAGAACAGAAAAGAGAGGGGGAAGGGGTTGGGGGGTGAAGGGAAACAAGGGGGGGGCAGCAGTGTAACGTCGCAACAACTCCCCCTGGCTGACTATTTTCCTTTGTTATGCAAGTGGAAAAGAAGAGACTCAAAGCTTTTCAAATGCAAGGCAGAAAGGAAGGAAAAAGAAAAGACCCGTCCGCCGCTATCTCTTGCTTCATAAACACTGACCTGTCTCCTGCTTCCTCTTCCTCTCCCTTTGTCGCTGCTTTTCCTCCCTGATTATAAAGCGGAACACACACACACACACACACACACACACACACTAATACACACTCTTCGCTTCTCTCGCTGTTTTCCTTTTTTTTGTGTGTGTAAGCAAAACACCCACCGAACCATCCACACACACACACACACACACACACACACACACACACACACACACACACAGAAAAAAGGTAATCCCCCCCAGGCATGATGATGATGACAATGATAAAACAAAACAAAAATAAAAAAATAAAAAAAAGAACATGAAACAGTGACTCAGAAGCACAACGAATGAAACACACACACACACACACACACACACACACACATTACGGGGACACATAAATATAATAATCGGAATGACACAAACGTAGTAAATGACGTGGAAAGAGAAAAATAAATAAAACAGCAAGTGAGCGAACGAGACTGATAAACAACAAAGGAAATATCTGAGACCAGCGAACAATTCATCATACGAGAGAGAGAGAGAGAGAAGGCATGGATAGATAAAGAGAGAGAGAAAAGGAGAGAGGAAGAAGGGGGGGAAGGAGGGAGACAAGGAGACAAATGGAGGAAGTAAAGCAAAAAATAAGAGGAATTGAGGGAAAACGAAGGTGGAGAGAAAAAGCAGAATGGATGTAAGAAAGGCAGAGAGGAAAACACGAAGATGGGAGAGAAGGAGGAGAAGGCGTATAGAGGTTAACAACGGGAGAGGAAAAGGAAATAAAGTAGGGGATGAAGAAAGGGAGGAAAGCAGAGATAACTAGAGGGAAATGTGGGGAGAAGGGAAAGGAATAAAGAGATAGAGAGAAGGAAAATGGTGAAGACGGGGATTGAAGAGAGACAAAGTAAGAAATGCAGGTATGAAGAAAGAGGGACAGAGGGAAGAAGTTAAATCATCCAAACAGCGTCTTTTATCTCTTCCACGAACTCCCGAGATACACGACCCGAGGCACAGCAACTACGTATAACCGTCCGCGGCGCTGTAATGGCGGGAAGGTAAAACATCGACTCGGTTATCAGGGAGTTTACGGCGCCGGGAAGAAGAACGAGCAGAGGGCGGCGACGGCGGTGATGTTGGCTGATGACACACTACGAGGGGAGGCACACGCGGCAGGCTTTTATTTTTACTTTATTTTATTTGTTTATTTATCTATTTAACGATAAGGGAGGCAGCTCAAGGGCAAGGAAGAAAAACAGGAGCAAAGAGGCCCGCTACACGCCGCTCCAATGCAAGAAAACAGAGAGAGAGGCCAAAAGAGAGGTCAGTTTTGGGTAGAGAGAGGTCAGTTTTGGGTAGAGAGAGGTCAGTTTTGGGAAGAGTGAGATTAGTTTTGGGTAGAGAGAGGTCAGTTTTGGGTAGAGAGAGGTCAGTTTTGGGTAGAGAGAGGTCAGTTTTGGGAAGAGTGAGATTAGTTTTGGGTAGAGAGAGGTCAGTTTTGGGTAGAGAGAGGTCAGTTTTGGGTAGAGAGAGGTCAGTTTTGGGTAGAGAAAGGTCAGTTTTGGGTAGAGAGAGGTCAGTTTTGGGTAGAGAGAGGTCAGTTTTGGGTAGAGAGAGGTCAGTTTTGGGTAGAGAGAGGTCAGTTTTGGGTAGAGAGAGGTCAGTTTTGGGTAGAGAGAGGTCAGTTTTGGGTAGAGAGAGGTCAGTTTTGGGTAGTGAGAGGTCAGTTTTGGGTAGAGAGGTCAGTTTGGGTGAGAGGTCAGTTTTGGGTAGAGGTCAGTTTGGGTAGAGGTCAGTTTAGGGTAGAGATCAGTTTTGGGTAGAGAGGTCAGTTTGGGTAGAGAGGTCAGTTTTGGGTAGAGAGGTCGGTTATGGGTAGAGAGGTCAGTTTGGGTAGAGAGGTCAGTTTGGGTAGAGAGGTCAATTTGGGTGAGAGGTCAGTTTTGGGAAGAGAGGTCAGTTTTGGGTAGAGAGAGGTCAGTTTTGGGTAGAGAGAGGTCAGTTTTGGGTAGAGAGAGGTCAGTTTTGGGTAGAGGTCAGTTTTGGGTAGAGAGAGGTCAGTTTTGGGTAGAGAGAGATCAGCTTTGGGTAGAGAGAGGTCAGTTTTGGGTAGAGAGAGGTCAGTTTTGGGTAGAGAGAGGTCAGTTTTGGGTAGAGAGAGGTCAGTTTTGGGTAGAGGTCAGTTTAGGGTAGAGAGAGATCAGTTTTGGGTAGAGAGAGGTCAGTTTTGGGTAGAGAGAGGTCAGTTATGGGTAGAGAGAGGTCAGTTTTGGGTAGAGAGAGGTCAGTTATGGGTAGAGAGAGGTCAGTTTTGGGTAGAGAGAGGTCAGTTTTGGGTAGAGAGAGGTCAATTTTGGGTAGAGAGAGGTCGGTTATGGGTAGAGAGAGGTCAGTTTTGGGTAGAGAGAGGTCAGTTTTGGGTAGAGAGAGGTCAGTTTTGGGTAGAGAGAGGTCAGTTTTGGGTAGAGAGCGCTATCCGTAAACTGTCATCTTTTCTACTTCACAGCTTTCCCTAATATTTTTTTTTTCTTGATACAGATTCGTTTCCCTAACAAAATTTAATTCCCTTTCTTCTTGCTCTTTTTTTTCTTTATTTTTTTCTTGATACAGACTCGTTTCCTTAACAAAATTTAATTCCCTTTCTTCTTGCTCTTTTTTTTCTGTCATTTTTTTCTTGCAATCTTTTTTTTTTCTCTATTTTTTATTAATTGCAAGTACTATTAAGGACATTCTCTTTTCTTTTTTTTCCTTTCCTGTCCTTTTTCTTTACTTGTGTTACTGCCTTTCTTTTACTTTCTTTTTAGCTCACACACACACACACACACACACACACACACACACACACACACACATTACATTTACGTACACAGTATATTCAGACACTTAATATCACTCATTATTTCGCTTTACAATACCGCCCAATAACTTCCATTATCTATAAATAGGGCTGCTAGCAATTGTACTAACAGCAATAATTTTAATAATAATAGCATACTCTCTCTCTCTCTCTCTCTCTCTCTCTCTCTCTCTCTCTCTCTCTCTCTATCCGTACCGCCGTTTATGGGGACACAGACTACGTTATAAGCGGACGAATCTGTTACTTATTCACGACACACAGTAAGGCCAAGGCAGCGCTGGAAGTGAGCAATGACCCGCCTATACCACGTCCTCTCTGTGTATATAGGAGAGTCCGCCGCGTTCCTCCGCCCTGGTTTTATCAAGTCTGGAGTGGAGTTGAGTACATGCCTTTTCTCTTCGTCCCCTAATGCCCGTTTTTACTTCTGGAGATACGGGTTTAATTAATTAGTGAGTGTTATTTGCTTCACAGTACGACATCATTAGGGTCCGACGCAATACGTACAAGACCTTAATGAAATGTATTTCTTTAATTATAACGAAGTTTGTAAATAAGTCACCGTGCTTCTAGCTTTTCCGCTTATTCTTGTTTCCTCCACTCAGGGCTAATGGAACTATGTAGGCGTCCGAAACTGTTGTTATTTAATACACTAAGTACGAAATTCAGCCCGTGCAGCGTAATAATATGTCTCTTGGTAAACTTTAGAACATTCAACGTATATTTCTCTTCTGTTTTCTTTCCTTTTCACTCACGGATTTGACTTCCAG
>NC_066539.1:6935518-7080518 GCF_024679095.1 Eriocheir sinensis
CACCATTCCATTCATAACCGAACAATCTCTTTGGGCACGTTCACTCTATATGACCAATGAAACGGAAATGTGCACCGAGGCCACGCGTAGCTGCAACGTACACGCTCAACTTTACGTTTTACCTTTGCTCTACGCGCCCAATTTCGATTCAGGCCACTTTGATCTACACTTTCCCTTGGACATTTTCGCCGGGCTTAAGAGGGCTTGAAACGACCTAACCAACCTAACTTTGGGACTCGCCCGCGGAATTATGATGAAGTATTAGGAAAGTCTCGAGGCTAATTCATTCCGTGCTTCCATTTGGACATTTTGACAAGTTTAAGAGGACTTGGAACGATGCCTCAAAGACCTGCCTAACCTTGAGACCCGCCTGCAGAATTATGACGAAGTATTCTCGAAGTCTGAAGTTTTATATGCAGATGAGATGCTAATTCACGTCCCTCTCACCAACCCCCCCCCCCCCCCACCGTCCCACATTCCCTCCCATGCACTCCCCCCCCCCCCCACACACACACGAATCTTCCCTCCCTCGTAGCACTACCATTCTTTTTTTTTTTTTTTACCTGAGAATTTGGTGAGGAGGAAAAGTTTTGATTCTTGGCGTATAATCTGCATTCAGTAAGCCAAGTCGTGTCTGAGCTTTAGGAGGAGGAGGAGGAAGAGGAGGGGGAAAAGGAGGAGGCGCTGACGGGAGACAGAGAAGGATAAAAAAAAAAAAAGGGGGGGGGGGGGAGTTCTTGGATGGGAAAAGACGATAAGATGCAAAAGGAATGTAGGATGAAGGATGGAAAATGAACCAAGACCAGGAGAGGATGGTAAAAGCAGAACCTTCCTTCCTTCCCTCCCTTCTTTCTTCCATCCTTCCTCCTTCGCTAAACTCCATCAGCAGAGTCAGCAGGAAGACGTGAGCGGTCAGAAGCCTCTCAACGGCCCTTCCCTCCGCTTCCTCCTTGACCAATAGGCAGTAAAAGGCAAAAATCACACCTCGTTCAGTAAATCTCCAGAGCTGCCGTTCATCTCACTTCCCTCGGGGGACGAATTTCACTTATAAATGTGGCAATCGAAAGGCGGCATCGCGGAGCTCTCACAGAATTCGCGAACTGCAGAGGACGGCGCGAAAGAGAGGAAGGAGAGAGGAATAAAAAAAGGAAGACAGGAGTGAGGACACGAACGAGGAGGATGAGGGTGAAGGAAAAGAAGGGGCGAGCTGCAGAGGACGGCGCGAAAGAGAGGAAGGAGAGAGGAATAAAAAAAAAGGAAGATAGGAGTGAGGACACGAACGAGGAGGAGGATGACGGAGAAGGAGGATGACGGTGAAGGAAAAGAAGGCGCGAACTGCAGAGGACGGCGCGAAAAAGAAAGGCAGGAGAGAGGAATACAAAAAAGGAAGAGTAAAGACGAGAACGCGAAGGAGGATGAGATGGAAGAAAAAGAAGGAACTGAAGGAAGAGAAAGAGGACGATATAAAGTAACGAAAAGGAGGCTGGAAAAAAAAGGAGGAAAAGGAGGAGAGTGAGGAGATCGAGGATTAAGAAAAGAGAGAGAAAGAAGGGAGGAAAAAGAGAAGGAAAAAGGTGGAATCTAGGAGAAAGAGAATGTAGGAGGAGGAGGAAGAGAAGGAAAAGTAAGATTAAAAACAGGAATAAGAGGAGGAGGAGGAGGAGGAAGAGGTGCATGAAGAGAAAGAACATCAAAGGAGAGAGAGAACAAGAGAGTTGAGAGGAAGCAGGATGAAAGAGATGTAGGAGGAGGAGGAGGAGGAGGAGGAGGAGAAGGAGGATGGGATCAAGGCCCTTCCACACAGCGAGAAACAGAAAAGAACAAACTATCATTCCTGTTATTGTTCTCCTGGCAATTTCCGGTACACGAGGCAAGGCAGGAATTTTCGTGAGCTGTGTCGAGGGAGGCGAAGACGAACTGGCCGCGTCCCTACTGCATTAGTGTCCCTTTATTGCTGCCCCCGCGGCGCACGCCCTCCGGAGTACACGGGTGGGGGGGAAGGGGACATAGATAGACACCTAAATAGATAGATACAGATTTTTTTACGGTAAAGGACGCATCTCAAGGGGAAAATAAACACAAAACAGAAAAAGCCAGCTAGATAGATTTAGATGGATAGACAGACAGATAGATAGATACATACATACATAGTGATAAACAGACACAGACAGACAGACAGACACGCACACTCAAGACAATGAATTTAGACAGGAGGACAACATTTTACATATTTCTCTTATATTTTTTTTCTCTCAACACACACACAAAAAAAAAAAAAAAAAACTTACCTCCAGTCCCTATGTAACTTTCAACATTAAATGATTTCCCCTTATTCCTGTTCGCACACAATGAACACGCTCTATTTTATTACCTGTGTGGCCTTGACTTTTGTAATAAACTTCTTCTTTTTTAGAACATATGTATTTATCATCACACAATCAGGTTGACATTATTATATTTTGTTGTTGACTTCGTTCATAACCAACCAGGTTCCACCAATTGCATTGCACAATTTCTTGCACGTCCTGCATCCACGTGGGCAATGGCAACATGCCTGACATCGTTGATGGTTGTTGTGCTTGTGCCTCTCGGTCATAAGGAAGACGTTAAGTCACTTCGTTCCGCCACCCCAGTCGTGGGTGACGTGATCACTCACTGCACTCATGCTTTCATTCAGGTAAGCGGAGCCACTTTTTTTTTTAGTAGAGCATCTTAGTAACTACTATCCCAGACGCCAAAAAGCAAACAAAAGCAATTCTACCATTTACTCCTCGAATGTATTCCCAATATCAAATGTGGTGGTATATGTTATATACCTCCCCTACGCACAATACACGTGTCGCAGACGGTGATAAAGGAGTAAAAGAGGGGTGGAGGGGGTGAGGTATACACGGCCAGTGAAACCCATAGTAGATATAATTAATTCATCACCAGAAACTACTAATATTATATACACACATTTTCCTGCCTATTAATTCCTCAAGTCAACACAAACTTTATTAACTTCATTATTCGCAACCAAGCATCAAATTTGCATTAACTTTATCTTCGCTACCAAATATGAAACTTTACCAACTTTACGAACGCAAGCATTGAAACTTCTAAACTTCATCTGCGTAACTTCCTCCGCCTCGCCCTTGTCCTTTATCTGATAGTCAAAGAAAAAGAAGTAGAGAGACAGAGAGGTTAGTGAGAGGCGAATTTTTGAGATCTACTGAATGGCGTTGCAAGATGAAACAAAGAGGTAAAAGAAGTTCCACACAATCTTTTTATCTCTCCTTTTGTTTTCTTCTTCATCATCATCATCATCATCATCATCATCATCATCATCATCATCATCTTCTTCTTCTTCTTCTTCGTCATCTTCTTCGTCATCTTCTTGCAAAATGAAATAGAGGTAAAAAAAGTTCCACACACTCTTTTTCTCTCTTGTTTTCTTTTCATCATCTTCTTCTTCTTCTTCTTCTTCTTCTAGCAAGATGAAATAGAGGTAAATGAAGTTCCACACACACTTTATCTCTCTTCTTTTGTTGTCATCATCTTCTTTTTCTTCTTCTTCTTCTTCTTCTTCTTCTTCTTCTTCTTCTTCTTCTTCCTTCACTCACAATATCACCAAATTTCCACTTTAGCAGAGCCGTGTAATTCAGGATCAAAGCAAAAAACAATCTACCGTTTTTTTTACGTCATTATCAACTAGTGTATTCCAACATCCAATTTCTTTTCTATCGTCTCTGTTGTCCGCACGCTAACTGCAATGAATTCAGCAACACGAACACTAGACTTCCGATTTAGATTAGTCGTGAAATTGAGGTCTTTATAAAATCCAGACTCTCTCTCTCTCTCTCTCTCTCTCTCTCTCTCTCTCTCTCTCTCTCTCTCTCTCTCTCACTTTTTTCTTTCCTTCTTTCTTTTTTTTTCTTTCTTTCCTTTTTTTCTTTTTTCTTTCTTTCTTTCTTGCTTCATTCTTTTCTTCCTCCTTTTCTTCTTTCCTTCCTTTCTTCCTTCTTTCCTTCCTTCCTTCCTTCCTTCCTTCCTTCCTTCCCTCTTTCTTTCACTCTCTCTATCTCTCTATACTTCCTTCCCTCTTTCTTTCTCTCCCTATTTATTTATCTATCTATCTGTCTATCTACCTATCCATCTATATATCTTTTAAGCCGGGTAGACTGAAAGCCGCTACTGATAGACTAATTCCGGCGTCTGATTAGAAAAAAAAGGAAAGTTTCGTTTAGTCGGCGCAACATCGTCTGATTAGAAGCAACATTCGCCAATCACTCCGGCAGCGCGACACTTCCTGGCCAACTAAAGCGGGAGAGTCGTTTCACTCTTAAACAGTTTCTACAAATTCTCTTTTTATAGCGCGCTTCAGTACTAGAGGCTTTCAGAACATTGGCCTCGGTTTAGTCTCTCGCTCTATTTTTCTCTTTCTACTCTCGTTCCTGATACACTAAATACATTGCAACTGGAGAGGAAACCGACTTACGTAAATTGAGATGCCTGAGTGTTTAGTTAAGAAAGGATAGTAGAGAAACCGAGAGGATAAAGAGAGGCGAGTTTTCTATTAACAGATCGACTGAATGGAGTTGTACGGTGAAGTAAATGTAAGATAAATTCCCCAAATGCAATGAACCGCTTCTATTTATCTGGTATCCAAAGAACAGAATGCAGAGAGACCGAGAGGCTAGAGAGAGGTGAATTTTCAAGAGATGTACGTAATGGCGTTGCAAGACGAAAGAAAATGTAAAAATAGTTCCACACACTCTTATTATTATTATTATTATTATCATTATTCTTTCTCACAATAACTACATGTCTCGTCAACCTTGAACATCCACGATCAAACCACGAAGGATGAAAAGAGAAAATCCCACCTAATGAAGAAAACGTAGAAGAAATATCCGTGTGGGCAATTTCACGGATGCTGCGTGTCAGAAAACATCTTGAAGCGCCCTCGAGGTAATGGGAGTCGGCGGCGCGGCGGATGGTTTACGAATGTGGCTGTCAAACGGGGGGAAGGGTTTTACGTCAGGGTGATTGCGTGAGTATTGAGCTCAACGCCAGAAGCCGCCTGAAATGGTCTCTGCGGGAACAAAAGTCAGCCGAGGTGGGAAAGGTTATGTCAGATAAATTTCGTACGTGTTCAATTCCTGAAACTCCTTGAAATGGTCTGGAGAGTCAGCCAAAGGAAGCAAAAGGGTTTTAGGTCTGAGTAATCTCGTGAAATTCACTCAAGTTGACTCCGGACACAAGTCGTCGGGGCGGGGAGGGACCTTATCGTAGAGTAATTTCGTTAATGTCGAACGTTAGAAATCACCCGAAATGTCCCCCGAGCACGAGAGTACGTCGGGAGGGTGGAGGGAGAGGCACCGTCCGCCAGGCTGTCTTTGAGCAACAAATTAGGTTCTCGAGAAGACGTCGTTCCAATCTTATACTAAATAATGGGATCGGGGCGAGTGTGTGTCTGCCAACGACCCGCCGGGGTCCTCGTCTCTTGATTGGATCTTCTTGCTCCCAATTGATTGGCCTGTGCTGCTCATCAATCGCCTCGCCAGGGACCACTATTACCGGAGGCCAAATTAACCTGCTGATGCGCGCGCCCCCGACCGAGTTCCTGGCCAAAAGCAGCCACGGCAACGCTCGGACTCACGAGGTGGGTGAGGAGGTCACGAGGTGCTGGGGCGGGGTAGTAATGGGCCTCCCTGACCCTTACACCATGGGAGCCTCCTAGTTAATGAAGGAGGAGAAGACAGCCGGGTTTAGGGCAGGGTCTGCAGGGTTGTGGCCCTGAGCCTTGTGCTCTCCATGGGCCTGGCACTGACATAATAATTACAGTCAGTTATATGCTCTTCGCTCTTTTAAAATATCCGACCCTAGAATAGCTTAAACCGGCACATAATGCTTTCTGACATACCTGTTCGTCTGCCTAATGCATGTCGCTGAGACGTAGTGGTAGCGTGACAACAGAGGTGCTGCGCTACGATTACAATTGCGAACTCTGAGAAATAAGCCGCGGGACGCCGCAAAGCGTAGTTATTGAATGATAAAACCACAACGTCCTGTGGCCCAGACAAGGCGCCGCATACCTCCAGGCCCGGCCCAGGACCACGTAAATCCGGCCCTGGAGGAAAAGAATGTGGGTGATAGCTTCTCTTCGCTAACACCCACCAAAGCCTTCGCGTTACAGGAGGAGAATATAGACTCCTTTGTGAGGCTCACTGCAGGACGTGGCCACGCTATCAGGGAGGTGATAAAGAGAAATACTTTTAACAATTGTTTCCGGGTGATCAGGAGAAATGGACAGCCCTTGCCTCTCCAGGAAAGCAACGTATGCAGTCAATGTTCTTTTTGTCTCTCTGAATATAGCTCGCAAAACCAGCCTATATCCAAATACCAATATACTAGAAGACAAACACCACGTTGGCACTCACGAACAAGTATCTGTTCCCTCACACCGCTTCCGTGATAACGAACCCCAATCATTTTTTTTTTCAGACTTGTCGAGAAAAAGGGTCGGCAAATCCAGTTTTTTTTTTTCAATCACGGTGACACGAGGATCAGATCCCTGCACGGGCTTGTCAAGAGGGGGAAGGGGGGGGAGTACAGAAGCTCCCTCCTTTACAGCCATTGCCTCTCACTATCATTTTCCTCCCCCCCGCCCCCCACTAACCACTTCCTCACCCACCGCTTCACCCCCTCCTCCTCACCTACCGCCTCCTCCTCCTCTTCATCCACCGCCTTCCACCATCCTCCTCACCCGCTGCCTCCTCCTCGTCCTCCTCCTCCTCACCCACCACCTCTCACCATCCTCCTCCTCATCCACCGTCTCCTCCTCCTCCTCCTCCCTCTCCGCCTCCCACGCTGCAGATAAATGGAGCTCATTAACCCGCTCTCAAATTGGCATCTTCATTATTAGGTTGAACCATCTCATTAACGCTTCAGAATTACTTTACTCCCATTAGCTCGGTGATGACGATCGGTTATTATTATCGGAATTAATTTTACTGGTTTTCACACTCGCTCTGAAACCGTCGCATTAATTCAATACTCGATGCGGCTATCATAAACAGGTATATATATATTTTTGTTCTTTTAAGTTGCAGTGGCGGGTCAGGTTCTGGTAATCTTCCCCCCTCCTGCTGCCTGCTTGCCGGCCTACCTGCTTGTCTGTCTGCCTGCCCCTCCCTCGCTTTCTCCTCCCTTCCAACTTTTGCCACACACTCCTGCTACCTGCCTGCTTGCCTTCTTCCCTTCCTGCCTACCCCTTCCCGGCCTTCTGCTTATTTCCACCTTACCTGAACCTATCGCCCTTAGCGCTAAACAACATTCTCTATTACCTGCCTGACTTGCCTACCTGCCCATTATAGGTAAGTCCCGTCTCCTACCTACTCCCCTACCTTTCCTACCTGCCCACCCCGCTTACCTTTTATACTCCCATCTACTCTATTACTCCTTTCATCTCTATCACTACTTCCCATTTCGCTAATCACCTCCTCACTTACTCGCCTAATCAATATCCATTAACCAGTCCTTTTCATTCTGCGATCCAGCATTCATCTATTCAACGAGCCACCCATAGTCACTCAGGGCTTCTCTCATCCACTCATCAATCCACACTCGCCCCCTATCCAGTTACTCACCTACCAGTCTTTCCTTCTGGCCTTAACCACTCATTCACACGTACCAGTCACCGATCCAACCACCTACAGCTTTCTTTTTTTCCCCTCAACCACTCACTTATACACCTACCCACCACTTATACAACCACCTGTTACTCTTTTTTTTCCCTCAGCCACACATTTAAATACACACCCACTATCCATTCAACCACTTACAACACTATATTTCCCCCCTCGACCGCACTCACTAATACCTACCCACCACCTATCTAACCACTCACGTCCATACCCACTCACTTACAATGACAGTCTACCTCTTACCTCCGCCACCAACCTTTACCCACCCCTTACGTTTCCTCAGCCATGAACCCCTTGCATCTTCAGTCACCAACCCAGTCGCCTAAACCCCGTCGCCACCGCTCCCCCGCACCACCGTTCCTGCAGCGCTTTGGGGGATCAGGAAGACGAGCAAGGGAGGCCGCGTCGATGCATCAAGAGGCCCTGAAACTGCGGTGCGAAGGAGCCGAAGGAGTCAGGAGCCGAGAGCGCGAGGATTACGCGTGATGGAGCGGCTTCGGGAGGGAGCGAGTCGGCCTTCTTGGATTGGCAACGAGATCGAAGCCACGCGTGATGGTAGAAGTTCTCTCGTTGAGGCTAATAACCGCCCAGACCCCTTGCGTTATCACTTGCCTTGGGACTATGAATGCCTCGCTGTACCACACACTTATCATACATTGAAGTGAGAGTCGTATAGCTAGACAGACAAACCGAATCAAAGGATGCGGCTCAAGGGCAACAAAAAGAGTACAGAAAAAAAAGCCCGCTACTCGCCTCTCCCACTAAAGTAAAAAGTAAAGAGTAGCCAATACAGAGGTCAATTTCGGGTGGAGAGGTGTCTTACTTCATTCCTTTCAATCTATACACTTTTTACATTTTTTTTTTTCAGTTTTAATGCAGAGTATGAACAGGAAGTTAGTTTTAGTTTAATTTACTTAGGTGAGATGAATCAAGGTAAAGTTAAAGAGGCGAGTTGGTAAGTTTAGGGAGTTAGTTTATTGGCCAACCGATTTACTTACTTTTTTTTACAACAAAGGAGACAGCTCAAGGGCACGAAAAAAGGAAACAATAATAAAAAAAAAAGCCCGCTACTCGCTGCTCCTAAAAAGAATCCAAAGAGGTGGCCGAAAGAGGGGTCAAAATTAGTGTTGTTCATTTATATTATGGCGCCAATGTACAAAGCTCCTCACATGATTGTTCTCCCTGGATTTCAAACAGATAAAGCGAAATGGTTTTATGTCTAAGTGGCCACAGCTAAGTGAACGGGGAATGTCGATATCATGTGTTGCTAAGTGGAGGGTTCATTTACAACTATTGTCGAAAGTGTACCCTCTAGCTCTCTTTTAAACTCTAAGGACTTCTTTTCCTCCTTTTCTTTTCATGCCTCCCTCTCTTTCCTTTTATGCACTTCCTTTTCAATCTCTCTAAAACATATAACTTAGGCGTAGTTCTTCTCTCTCTCTCCTCTTCCTCCTTTCCATTCACCCAAAGCATAATTGGGTGCTTTACTCTTTCCCTTTCTCCACCCTTCTACACCCTCTTCTTTTTTCCTTTTTCTATGCCTCTTCCTTTCATTATGTGCACTCTTTCTTCTCCGTCTCTCTAAGAACATATAATTGGGGTTTAGTTCTCCTTCTCTCTCCTACCTAACATCCTTCTCTTCCTTCCTTCCCTCATTAACCATAAACATCATTGGGGTTTAACTCTTCCCCTTTCTCCTCCCTTCTACACCGCTCTTCTTTCTCCCCTTAATCACGCACTCTCTAAAGCACGAATGAAGCTTAATTATCATCCCTCTATCTTCTTCCTTCCTTCCCTCCTCTTCCATGTCCCTCTTCCCTCCATCTCTTCCCTCCTCTCCCTCTCCCCCGTACGCCAGCTCAGTCTATTCAGCGGCCCATGAACAAAGCATCTGCATAAGCGTACCAAGTGGGCGAGAGGAAAAACACCTTAATTAGCCTTGAGTAGAGCTGCAGGTGTGTTTGGCCCGTGTACTCGGCGGAGGCAGAGCGGGTAACGACCTGTGACGGACGCTGCGTGACGGGAAAAACAACATCCGCCGGTTGGGAGCTGCGGTAGGCTGGTAGTAATGGCCTCAGCGCTGTGTGATTAGGGAAAAGAAGTATGAGGCGGAACAAAAAACGGGTTACTAGCAAGCATCAGAACATTGTGGAGGGAAAGGAAGTATGAGGCTGAACAGAACACGAGTTACTATTGTGCATCTGAACAGTGTGTCGGGAGAAGTATGAGGCTGAACAGAACACGAATCACAAACAGAAATAAGTAAAAGAGCAATAGAGAAGTAAGAACAAGGAAAGATTATAAGCAACATTAAAGAGAGGATGAAGAAAAACACGAGTTACTAAAAAGCATCAAACCATTGTGGATGTAAAATAGCAATGTGGAATTAAGAGAGAAGGGGAAGAGAGACCGAACAAAACACGAGTTAGGACAAAATGAGAACAATAACGATAGGAAATTGAGGCTGATAAAAAAAACGAGTTACCAATACCTATGAAAACGTTGTAAAGGTAAAAGAGCAATGTGGAAGTTTGAGCAAGTGAAATCATTAGCAAAAGTGAAGAGATGCCGAACCAAAAAGGAGGCACTAACAAGCATTGAACCGTTATTATAAAGGTATGTGAGCAAACAAGGTGATAGTTAGCACAAAAAGAAATAATTTGCAATAGGGAATCGAGGCTCAACAAAGAAATTAATTACTAACAAGCATCAAAACACTATAAACCTATTAGAGCAATCAATATGGAAGATAGAACAGAGAGAGAGAGAGAGAGAGAGAGAATCATTAATTAACAAGAAAAAATAATAAACATGAAGAGATTGCGTTCAGAAGTCTCATGAATAAAAAAATAAAAAAAACTCGAGTAAACCATTTTTGGGAAACCTAATATTCTTTTGTTTTTAATAGCAACAATAAGTAGCGTGCTTTATTTTTTTCTCGACGTTTGTTTTTTTCAGTAAACGAAGCAGCTCGAAGGTAAAAATAAATAAAAACAAAAACTCCGAGATAAAAAACAAACAAAAAGCCAGCATCCTAATTTAGTTCATGGTTTGTTTCTTTTACCGTATGAAAAAAAATGACAATGCTACAGCTCGGAGAAAAGATGACGCAACGCTAAAAGTCATATAATTGGAGGATTTATTGCATCAGGTCCCTGCATGAATAAAACTGAAACTGGAAACTGAACTTCTCTCTCTCTCTCTCTCTCTCTCTCTCTCTCTCTCTCTCTCTCTCTCTCTCTCTCTCTCTCTCTCTCTCTCTCTCTCTCTCTCTCTCTCTCTCTTTTCTCCTCTCTTTTCTCCTCTCTCTTCTCCACTCTCTTCTCTCTTCTTTTCTTTTATCTCTTATTTTCTTTTATCTCTTATTTTCTTTTATCTCTTATTTTCTTTTATCTCTTATTTTCTTTTATCTCTTATTTTCTTTTATCTTTTATTTTATTTTATCTCTTCTCATCTCTTCTCTTCTCTTCTCTTATCTCTTATCTTATCTCTTCTCTTCTCTTCTCTCCTCTCCTCTCCTCTCCTCTCTCTGCTCTCTTAAACAAAAAAAGATAAACAGTGTTCTGAACAACAGCAGCGGCAGGAAACACGCAAAAAAACTCCCTAAAAGTATATCGTTACCATTCTTTTGCAATAGTTACGTTTTGTCTCTTGGCGTGCTTTGTGAGGATAAATAAAACTTTCTCAACAAAAGCAGCGAGAACAAACACAAACGTAACTAATGTAAATATGGAATAATTCGCCTGTTTTGCAATGAGTCTTCAGTTTATGTGTCAGTGCAATAAAAGGATGAAAGAAAACTGTAGACAGCTGTAACGGTAATGAATAGACACGAAACTGCCAACCAAGGATATTAAGGGCCGCATTACTAAGCTTTTCATCGTCCAAGAACACATATTTGACAAGGCTTTCTTAGGAGTTTGGGGCATTTCCAGGAGTAGTTTTATGACCCTGGTGGTAGTGTGACCCTTCTTCTGTACCGTGAATCTAAAGAAACACTCATTAGAACCCGATTGATCCCCTCTTTGACCTTTAGAAATAGTTGATATGAGAAGCGAGTGTGTCTTATAATACCGACCTAATACTCCTCTTCTGCAGCGGTTCTGAAGTTTTATTTCTCGTTATGGAATGAAAAGATGAGAGAACGTTCTACACACAAGTAATGGCGACAAACAAACATGAAACTCTCCCTAAAGTATAATCATTCGCCTCTTCTAATGTGGTTGTTGTCTCTCGTGGATCAGCATAAGGTCAGATTCTAAAAACAACAACAAAACCAGTAACATAGACGAAAACAGAACCGGCGCCAAATACAAATTCATTCACTTCTCTTTTTGGAACATTCGGCCGCATTAGTTGTTGTTGTGTTTCTCAATTCACCTCTTCTGATGTGGTTGTTAAGCTGTCTCTCGTGGATCAACAAAAGGGTAAAAGTACATTCTAAAAACAACAACAAAACCAGTAACATAGACGAAAACAGAACCGGCCCTTAATACAAATTCATTCATTTCTCTTTTTGAAACATTTGGCCGCATTAGTTGTTGTTATGTTTCTCAAGTCGAAGTAAAACGGGCAAAAGAACAATCTAAAAAACAATAAAAAACAGTAACACGCACAAAAAAAAAAAATAGACCAGGCCCCAGGTACTAACTCATTCACGCCGCCTTTCTAAACACTCGGACGCGTCATAACAATCATTACACAAACAAACAAACAAACAAAAATCTTCGCCTTCAAAGCCTCCGCCGCCAAATCCCTCACCTCTTTTTTTTTCTTCAATTAATTAGCGTTCAAAAAAAAAAAAAGAACTAAATGCATAAATAACGCGAGGGAACAAGCGCTGGCAATTTTCCACCGCCACTTTTATTGTTTCGAAAGAGCGGTTCATTTTTTTTCTTTCCTCTCTGAATTATGAAAGTTCCGTGTTTTTTTTTTTTTTTTTGGGGGGGGAGGGCGACTTTTGATCGTAGTTGAGGTCATGGAGAGAGAGAGAGAGAGAGAGAGAGAGAGAGAGAAATAGAGATGGATAGATAGATATAGATTGAAAGACAGTGATAGCAGGATAGATAAATAGATATAGATAGATCGAGAGAGAGAGAGAGAGAGAGAGAGAGAGAGAGAGAGAGAGAGAGAGAGAGAGAGAGAGAGAGAGAGAGATGTAAACGAACGTGGGAAAAAATGAAACTATGAAAACCAGAAAAATGAAACTAAGAAAAACAGAAAAAAATGAAACTATGAAAACCAGAAAAATGAAACTAAGAAAAACAGAAAAAAATTAAACTAAGAAAACAAAAAAAATGAAAATATGAAAACCAAAAAAATAATAATAAAAAAACTATAAAAACAAGAAAAATGAAACTAAGAAAAAAAGAAAAAAAATGAAACTATGAAAACCAGAGAAATGAAACTAAGAAAAACAAAAAGAAAATGCAACTAAGAAAACAAACAAAAAAAAAAAACTATGAAAACCAAAAAAAAAAAAAAAAACTATAAAAACAAGAAAAATGAAACTAAGGAAAAAAAGAAAAAAAATGAAACTATGAAAACCAAAAAAATGAAAACATGAAAAACAGAAAAACAGAAAAATTAAAATAAGAAAACCAAAAAAATTAAACTATCAAAACAATAAACAAAAAAAAGAAACGATGAAACCCCCCCCAAAAAAAGAAAACGAAGAAAACCATAAAAAAATTAGACTACGAAGACAAAAAAGAAAAAAAACTAAAGTAGGTACTAAAAATAGGTGTTGTAAGAATGAAACGATGAAAACAAATAAATAAAACTACTAAAACAGGATAAAAACTTAAACTGAAAAAACGAGGCTAAAAAAAAAAGTTGAAAAAATTACTCAATACGACACAATTTTTTCGATCATTCTTTTACTGCCACCATTTTTCTTTTCAACAGGAGAATCATTTTTTTTATTGTACTTTTATTTCATGTTTTTAGTCTCTCTCTAATACTATATAAGATCAAAGAAAGAACCGCAAAATAAGAAGATACGTGTAAAGAACTGTGAATGTATCAGTCACACTCTTTATTACATTTACTGCTTCTTTATTAATTTTAGTATATCTATTTAACTACATTACCGCCTAACCTCCTATACTGACCTCCCTCAAACTCCCCACACCTACAGACACACGCACGCACACAACCTATAATGAGGACGATGACGAAGAGGAGGAGGACTGTGATGATGATGATGATGATGATGATGACGATGACTCAGGCTGCAAGAACATGTATAATTATCACGGGAAGGTATATTTAGTTATTTAGACAACCTTCTCCTCTCCGATGCAATTCCCTCTGTGTAGAATATTGCCTATTTCCCTATCTCTCTCTCTCTCTCTCTCTCTCTCTCTCTCTCTCTCTCTCTCTCTCTCTCTCTCTCTCTCTCTCTCTCTCTCTCTCTCTCTCTCTCTCTCTCTCTCTCTCTCTCTCTCTCTCTCTCTCTCTCTCTCTCTCTCTCTCTCTCTCTCTCTCTCTTCTGACTTGGCGAGGTGTGAGAGGAGGACCCCGAGATTGCACACCCTTCCCCTTAGCAACTGAATTATTGCCTGGCCCTGGGGAGCGGGTGTCCTACAAGCCGGCCCCTCGCTGCCTCCCTCCGTCCCTCCCGCTCCTCTCCTCGGCGCGGTGCCAGATGTGTCCGTCAGTCTTCTGGGCCACCTAACGCTCTAGCTAAGGTATATATGGTGACTCTAGTATAGGTAGAGACGCTTTGATTGAGTAGTGTTATCGTTTAGTGTTGTTTCTTGATGTGATTGAGTTTTCTGTTTTCTCTTTCTCTTTTTTTCTCTTTCTAATGAACGCTCCAGCTACGGTAACTCCGGTATATTTGTGGTCCTTTTAATTAAGCAGTGTTATCGTTTGATGTCGATTTTCTCCTTCGTCTTGGTTTACTTGATCTTTCTGTTTTCCGTCTCTTTCTCTGTTTCTTTTTCTTTCTCTGATGTGGCTTCTTTGTTATACCATGTTTTTTTTCTTCTTTTTTTGCTTCCTTCTCTTTCCCTGCACCTTATTTACCTTTATTTCTATCGGTCAATGTTGTAAAAATTGTATTAGTATTTCCTTGTCGATGTGTAGCCTTCTCTCTCTCTCTCTCTCTCTCTCTCTCTCTCTCTCTCTCTCTCTCTCTCTCTCTCTCTCTCTCTCTCTCTCTCTCTCTCTCTCTCTCTCTCTCTCTCTCTCTCTCTCTCTCTCTCCCCACAACCTTTAATGATAGCGGTGTTCATTTCCGCGTTTTCCTCGCCATAATTCTTGTCGCTAACGTGAATCCTTTTAACACACGATGTCGATGAGCCAATAATTCTCGACCAGACCCGATCGAGTATTTCACCTGATAACGCGAGCTCTAAATCCAACCCCCTCTACCCCCCCTTCCCCCACCCACCCCTCCGAGTGTGTTTTAAACTGTCGGCGACCTGATTATAGTGTCACAATCACCCTCCATATAATTTTATCTAAGTATCAATATTTGCCCTAAACTCCTACCGACCCCATTTTACTTAGATGATTGTTACTTTGTTTATTTGGTATATTTCTAAGTAACAGTATTTTCCCTAACTCCTATCTGACCTTTTCTTTATTAACCTCATCAGTATTACATTTGCCGGTCATAAATCTAAGTATTTTTATTACCTAGAATCATTTATGTCCTTCTCTATTAAGCTTTATTGGGTATATTTCTAGGAAACATTATTCACCCAGATTCTTATTATTATTATCCTTGCTGGACACAAATCTAAGTATCTTTATTGCCTTGACGCCTGCATGACCTTCTTTATTAGACTTCTCATTATTACATTTACGTTCTATATCTCTCAGGCTCTTTACTGGTCTAAGCTCCCGTCTCATCTATTTTATTAAACTTCTAAATGTATCAGTTGCTCATTTATCTACTTGTGTTTATTATTTTCCCAAACTCCTGACTTCCACTAACTAAGCTGATTAGATATGAAATTTACCGCTCATACATCCAAGTACCTTTATTTCCTAACTCCTGCCTGACATCCTCCACTAAGCAGACCATGACATTAGTTGCTCATTATGTTCCAGCGTTTTTATCTTCCCAAACTCCTGCCTTCCTATATTATGCTGTTTAGATTATTATATTTAGTGCTCATTTATTGTAGTATGTGTTTGCCTGAACCCCTGCCTGGCCTCCTTTACTGAACTCTCTCTTGTTCCTTTTAACAATAAACAAAAGCATGTACACGAACAAACCGGAAAAATAAACTATAGGCACATGGGGGTGAACGACGACTTGCGAAAAGATACGTAAAACATCCCATTATCTACCGTCCCTTTTCTCAAAATGTTTAGAGTAAAAAACGCATCAGTACTTTTATGGAGCAAATGCACACTTTTTTCCCCTCATTTATTATTTCACATCCACAAAAACAGACTTGATATGGCCAACATTTTCACTGCTCATGGTCGTCGTTATTTTGGGGAGGAAGAAAGGGGGGAAGGTGGCGGGTACTCACTGTTATCTACATTCCCTTCCTCTTTCTCTTCCTTTCTCCCTCGCTCTCTCTCCTAAATATCGGTCGCTGGTCGCTCGTACATACCTGCAAAAACAATAAACGTGCATATTAGTCAACAGGTAAATATTTAATAATGAGCTAAAAAAAACAGGTTAAAAAGTACAATAAAAATCACACACACACACACACACACACACACACACACACACACACACACACACGGGGCGCCACAAAGGATGAAAGAAAGGCAACAAAATATCGGGACTTTTTCTGCCTCATCAAACTCATATTGGTTAACCTTCTGATAAAATAATTCTGTAAATGGTTTTCCTCGGCACGGGTCATTATTTTTCCGGCTGAGAGAGAGAGAGAGAGAGAGAGAGAGAGAGAGAGAGAGAGAGAGAGAGAGAGAGAGAATAAAGGGGAAAAAGAGAGAACGGTTACAATATTTCTCTCACTCTCACTTCCATTTCCTCCTTTTTTATTTTTTATTTAAACATATTTCTACAAAAAGGAGGCTTAAAATTACACTTTTTTGGTATAACTATTTTAAGAGCCTGCGTATGGGACAAAATGAATTGTCGTCTGTTGGCACATTCAACTCATACAAATACAAAATACGGAAAAGAAAGAAAACATGTAAAAGCAATTTGGAATATTGTCAGTTTGTCACTTTATATTTATACCACTAGCGCACTTGGGTATCCCTCACGCCACCTGTGAGCAGCCAGCTTCACCTGCTGCATGTTCATGTTCTCCACTTGGGGAGTGGCTGCCGTGAACATGTTCCACAGCAGTGTGGTCCTGGGTGTATATGTGCGCTGGTGCTGTCTGGAGTGTGATCGAGGCACCTCCACAAGCTGATCACTGGCGAGTGCAGTCCGGGTGAGCCTCTGGGCAGCGCGTGGAGGAAGCCTCAAGCTGCTGAGGTGGGGAACCCCCTGCACCTGGGCTTTGTGGTACACCACCAGTGCTGAGACATCACGGCGGTGCTCCAGCGACGTCACAGTGGCAGACTCCTCCTCTTGAATTCTCTCTCTCTCTCTCTCTCTCTCTCTCTCTCTCTCTCTCTCTCTCTCTCTCTCTCTCTCTCTCTCTCTCTCTCTCTATCTATCTATCTATCTATCTATAAATCTATCCATCAGTATCAATGTATCTCTCATTCCAGTAATTTGACCTCATAAGCCTACTCAGATTTCTCTTCCCCAGCATCTTCTGTCATATTTCTCGTATTTCTCCTCAACCTACTTCTCCTTTTTTTCTTCTCCTCCTCCTCTTCCTTATCCTCTTATATCCTTGCTGGAATCACCATTGCAACTTTATCCCTCGCTCCTGCCGGCCATTGTGTCAGCAGCGGGACCTTCCGCGCTGACCATCGTTATTCGGAAACCTAAAATTCTGGGACCATCAGATCATCAGGCGGACGGCCCACGGGCAAGCCTCGAATATCATGTTGGAGTCCAAGAAGAGGCGTCGGCCTCCGAGGCATTAAGACATGCTGCCATGGAATACAAACACGCTTATATAGAATAGACAGCGAGCAAAAGCAAAAACAGTTTAAACGAGTATTGCCGTGCAGAGTTTGCGTGCTGAGCACTTAAAAGGAGGGCCACTGGGCGCAAGGCAAGGCCGCAGAAAGGAAGGAGGGTACAAAGGGAGCGATGGAAGAATGGAGCTGCAACCATTCCTTAATGCATCTCAGAAATGACTTACTCTCAGGGAAGAGCTGTGGAACTCACTACCTTGTGAAATAAAAAAAACTCCAGCAACTTGACTGCATTGAAAACAAGCTCAAAAAAATTACTGACTTCTGTGTGATAACAATGTATATATTCTTCATTTATATCTAATGTGTATTGTGTAATGTATGTGTAGAATACCCACTTCTAGTGGAAATAAAGTTTATTATTATTATTATTATTATTCCTTCCTTCCATCCCTCCCTCCTTCCTTCCTTCCTTCCCTCCCTCCTCCCTCCTTCCTCCTTCCTCCTCCCTCCTTCCTTCCTTCCTTCCTTCCTTCCTCCCTCCCTCCTTCCTTCATTCCTTCCTTCCTCCTGCTCCTCCTCCTCCCTCCTCCTTCCTTCCTTCCCTCCTCCCTCCTCCCTCCTCCTTCCTTCCGTCCATCCCTCCTTCCTTCCTTCCTTCCTTCCTTCCCTCCTTCCATCCCTCCCTCCTTCCTTCCTTCCTCCCTCCCTCCCTCCTTCCTTCCTTCCTCCCTCCCTCCCTCCTTCCTTCCTTCCTCCCTCCCTTCCTCCCTTCCTTCCTTCCTCCTCCCTCCTCCCTCCTTCCTTCCTCCCTCCCTCCTTCCTTCCTTCCTTCCCTCACTCCCTCCCTCCTTCCTTCCTTCCTTCCTTCCTTCCCTCCCTCCCTCCCTCCCTTCCCTCCCTCCCTCCTTCCTTCCTTCCCTCCCTCCTTCCCGTGGATGTCTACGACATCTAACGAGCTCCACCTGCCCGGGTTTGTTCGGAGTTGTCCCTCTCCTAGGTGAATTGCCTGCCACGGCTGACGAGCTTCACCTGCCCGTGTTTTTTACTCGGAGTTGTCCCTCTCCGAGGTTTGTTATTCGGAGTTGTCCCTCTCCTAGGTGAATTGCCTGCCACGGCTGACGAGCTCCACCTGCCCGGGTTTTTTGCTCGGAGTTGTCCCTCTCCGAGGTTTGTTGTTCGGAGTTGTCCCTCTCCTAGGTGAATTGCCTGCGGCTGACGAGCTCCACCTGCCCGGGTGTTTTACTCGGAGTTGTCCCTCTCCGAGGTTTATTATTCGGAGTTGTCCCTCTCCTAGGTGAGCTGCCAGAGCTAACGAGCCTCACCTGCCCGTGTTTATTATTCGGAGTTGTCCCTCTCCTAGGTGAGCTGCCAGAGCTAACGAGCCTCACCTGCCCGTGTTTATTATTCGGAGTTGTCCCTCTCCTAGGTGAGCTGCCAGAGCTAACGAGCCTCACCTGCCCGTGTTTATTTTTCGGAGTTGTCCCTCTCCTAGGTTTGTTATTCGGAGTTGTCCCTCTCCGAGGTTTATTATTCGGAGTTGTCCCTCTCCTAGGTTTGTTATTCGGAGTTGTCCTTCTCTGAGGTGAGCTGCCAGAGCTAACGAGCCTCACCTGCCCGTGTTTATTATTCGGAGTTGTCCCTCTCCTAGGTGAGCTGCCAGAGCTAACGAGCCTCACCTGCCCGTGTTTATCTTTCGGAGTTGTCCCTCTCCTAGGTGAACCGTTTTCCACGGCTAACGAGCTCAACCTGCCCGTGTTTGTTATTCGGAGTTGTCCCTCTCCGAGGTGAACTGCCAGAGCTAACGAGCCTCACCTGCCCGTGTTTATCTTTCGGAGTTGTCCCTCTCCTAGGTGAACCGCTTACCACGGCTGACGAGCCCCACCAGCCCGGGTTTATTGCTCGGAGTTGTCCCTCTCCTAGGCAGATGGCCTACCACGACTGAATTACTTACCACGGCTGTTGATCCCCGCCTGCCGGTTTGTTGTTCGGAGTTTGCTCCTCTAGGTGAATTGCCTACCGCTGCTAACCAGCCGCACCTGCCATGGCTTGTAGCAGCCGGCAGATCTCCGGCACCTCCGTGGAGGCCCCGGGGGACGCCGAGGCGCCCTGCCGGGAGCCCTCCATTCCTGCCATGCTCGCCAGGGAGAACTTGGTCTCGCTGGCGCTCCGCAGCCCCGCCGAGGCGAGGAGGGAAGATGCAGGAACTCACTTCATAAAACAGCCAGACTGGATTATGAAATTAATCATGAATAGCGAACAGTCGCCGATCACCGCGTTTACGGTTTTGGGATGGAAGGCCGAAGCGCCTCGGGAACGCGCACAAGCATGCAAAGGAATCCTCGCAGCATCCGTTTCCCTCTTTCTTCTAATTAATATTTTCCTTCTTTAACTGATTGATTGATCTAATGACTGGCTTTACTAAGCAAGCATAATTAGTTCAGCAGGTAACATCTTTGAGGTACATTGCATTAATATGACTGATGAGATAAAGCAGCAGTGAGTATGCTGTCTCTCACCGAGACGGCCCGCACAGGCTTCCCAACTTATTTCCTCTGGGTCCCACTTCTCTTTAGTCGTCTGCTTCTTTATTCTTCTTTTCTATATTTCATTGTATACCTTCCCTTCTTTCAGCCCTGCTCTTCACCCATATATTTCTCTCTCTCTCTCTCTCTCTCTCTCTCTCTCTCTCTCTCTCTCTCTCTCTCTCTCTCTCTCTCTCTCTCTCTCTCTCTCTCTCTCTCTCTCTCTCTCTCATAAATATAAACCCTCGATAATATATTTTTTCATTCATTTCCTAAAACCATTAAAATACAATGATCATGATAAATAAAGCCGTCACGAGGACAATGATTCTTCTATAATGCAAAATATAAACACAGGCGATCCGAACCTTTCTATTACAGTCGCCCAACACAATGAATCGCTCACGCCGTTTATTGCAATCACGACGACGATGATGACGACGGCGACGACCTGAATTCGCTCCAAATGACGCCCCCCAAAAAAGAAAGGATGAAAAAAAAAAAAAAAAACAGCGCCATCTATTGCACGAAAAAAAAAAAACTTCGTAATTTAGAGCGAAGAGTGGACAGTACAGAGGGAGGAGAGATGAAGAGAGAGAAAGAGAGAATGGGAGAGGGGAATGAATGAAAGGAATAACAGGAGAGGAAGAAGCAGAAGGAGGCAGAAAGGGATGAAGAAAAAGAAAGCGAGGGATGAGAAAGGAGAGAAGATAGGAAAGGGAGGAATTGAGGGGAGGAGGTGGAGATGAAAAAGAAGCAGAAGGGAAAGACTGAGGGAAGGAAGGAGAGAGGAAAGAGCAGAAGTGGAGAGTGAAGAAAGGAAGGGAGGAAAGGCAGGAAGGGACAAAGAAAAGAAGGAGAAATAAATGGGAAAGTGGGGAGGGATTGAAGGAAGAGATAGGAGGGAAGGAGAGGAAGAGAGAGATAAAGGGATAAATGAGTAAAAATAGAAAAGAAGGAAGAACGGGAGGAACTAAAAGGGAAAGAGAAGAAAAGGAGAGAGAGGGGGAGGAGTGAGGTCAAGAGAGTGAAATGCTTCGAGAGGGAAGGAGAGAAGGAAGAGAAGGAAAGGAGGAAGAGAGGGAGAGAAGGGAAGGTCGTGAGGGCAAAGAGAGGGATAATGTGAGTAACGAGGAAGATGAGACCTCCTCCTCTTCCTCCTCCTCCTCCTCCTCCTCCCGTCGCACCTAATAAATGTCACACGAGAGGATTCTTCTCAGGATCTGCATGTAAACGAGGATCACAAACGCCGCGCCGCGCTATTCACACTCAGGTAGGTTTCCAATAAGGTCCCGAAGGCGATAAAGGATCATAGAGTCGGCCATTATTGACGCTGCCGACCCCCCCGAACACCACCCGATTCGACCCCCAGACCCGACCTACCAACCGCCCGACCGACAGACTCCTGATTCAAGATAACTCCAAAGGCCTTTCATGATCCCTCGTCCTCCGCCTGTCCTCGTATCCCCGGTCTTGCTGTCCCTGTTCCACGCCGTCACCTTCTCACAAGCCTGGTTTTCTTTGTTATTCACTCGCTTTTCATTCACTCACTCGCTCACTCACTCACGTCTACTTCTCCACCTCCCACGGTTTTCCATTTTCTGTTACTTGGTTGCTATTGCTACTACTATTACTGTTACTACTACTGTTACTACTACTACTACTACTACTACTACTACTACTACTACTACTACTACTACTACTACTACTACTACTATTACTACTGTTATGGCCACTTGGGATGATAATGTTGCGTCTGTTTGTGTTTGTTTGATGTTGTTGAACTTGTTTGATCTTTTAAGTCTCTTTTTTTTTCTTCTTTATCTTCTTCTTTTCCTTCCTTTCAAGTCTTTTCAGGTAACGACTTAGTATATCAGATTATGTTACGTGTAGTATTTTCTCTCTCTTATTTTGCTATTTCATGCATCGCCCTTTTATATTTTGATCGTATTATATATTTTTTTTCATTCTTGCAATCTCTCACGTGACTGCAGCCATCACCTCAGCTTCCTTTCATTATTTCTTTCACGTCACATCAAGCAGCAAAATTATGTTCATATTTTCTCTGTTTTTACCTCCATGTCTCCTCATGCGTAAGGGAGTTCAGGTTCCGTTATGCTCTGACCTCATCTCACCTTACCTCACCTTACTTCACCTTCACCTCCCTCCCCTAACATCAGCTCACCTTACCTCACCTCACGATTTTCTGCAGACGCACAGAACTGGTTTCATTAATCTTGATCCCATCACTTCTCAGATCACTATACCAACAGACCCTCACTCGCGTCACTTCACCTCACCTACATAACCTTAGTTTCACATATTCCCGCCTCACTACCGGACTTACTTAACCTTACTAAAATCAACATACTAACATAACCTTACCTTCCAAAGAATCATAATCTCACCACACCTAACCTCAACCCCTAACCTTACCTCACCTAACTTACTAACCTAGCCTTACACAACCAACATACTAATATAACCTTATCTCACATTACCCAACATAACCTTACCTTCTTAACTAACATAACCTCACATTTGCCTCACCACACCAAACCTCAACCTCCCTAACCTTACTTCACCTAACTTACTAACCTAGCCTTACACAACCTAGAGACTAAACATAACCTTGCCTTTCTAACCGAACCTAACCTTGTAACAGTCTCACCACATCTAACTTCCCCTTCCATAATCCCACCTAACTAACTAAGCTAACCTAACCTTACCTATACTAACAAACGAACATCTCACCTCACCTAACCTTCCCTCCCTAACCAACAGAACCTCACATCAGTCTCTCTAAACCTAACCTCACCTCACCTAAAATTCCCTCCCTAACCAACAGAACCTCACATCAGTCTCACTAAACCTAACCTCACCTCCCCAACCTTCCCTCCCTAACCAACAGAACCTCACATCAGTCTCACTAAACCTAACCTCACCTCCCCTCCTCCACCACCACCGCAAGACTATCTGCAGCATTTGGTCTCATTAAGCGAGCAGCCTCACCACTTTCCGCAGGGACAAGGCTGGTCTAATTAGGCTCAAATTACGGCCACACTGCATGTTCCTTAATGACAGTAAATGCATCCTTCCCCTTCCTCCCTCTCTACCTCTCTCCCTGTCTCCTTCCCTTCCTCCCTCCCTCTCTCCTTCCTTCCCTCTCTCCCTCCCTCCCTCTGCACCTGCCTGAGATATGATATTCACGCCGACTTGCTGCACTTCGGTTTTCTTTTCTTACTCTTATTTCCACCTTCTTTTCCTGGCGCCATAAAGAACGAGGAGAAGGAAAGGGAAACCAACAGAGAAAGAAAAATAAATAAAGGAAGGAAGGAAGGAAGGAAAGGAGGGAAGGATATAAGAGAAAGGTAGAAAGAAATGAATGAAGGAAGAAAGGGAAGGTAGAAGGGAAGGAGAAAGTAAGAAACAGTAGGAATCAAGGGAGGAAGGAAAGGAGAAATAAATAAAAAGATAAGAAAGTAGGAAAGAAGAAAAGAAGGTAGGGAAGCATGAATGAATGAAGGAAGAGGAGTAAGTAGGTAAGACTGAAGGAAGGAAGAATGAAGGAAGGGAGGAAAGATGGAAGGAGAGCAGAAGGGAAAAAAAGGATGGAAGAAAGTGGAGGAGGTATGGAGTTGCAAAGTGAAAGATTATGAAGAAAAAAAAAAGTTAATGTGGTCTAACTTACTCCTCTTTCACGTTAACTTAGACCTGATATTTATGAAGACTTCTTGCGGTTCCTCATTTTCTCTGTCTTTTCTTTTCTTTCTGCTCCAAGCGAGGACAGAGAGTTGGATGAAAAACTGAAGAAAACATAAAAGAAAAATATTAACGTGGTCTAACTTTGTCTTGCATTATCTTGTCTTCCTTTGATCATCTTTCTCTTGCATTTCATATTATTTTCTTCTCTCTATCCCGGGTGCGTGACAGATGATGGAAGGAAGGAAGAAGGAGAAAAGACCAAAGGAATGAAGAAAGATTAGACCAGAGGAGAAAAAAATAAAAGAAGAAAAATACCCTAACTTATTTCTGGATTACCCTTGACTCCATTTTTATATATTTCTCGAAGTTCCTAATTCTTTTTCAATCTACTCCAGACGTGATACAGAAAATATGAAAGGAAGAAAAATCACTAATGTAGCCTATCTAACTTATTTCTGCATTATGTATAGTTTTCTCCTTTTTTACATTTCTCGAAGTTCCTATATTTTCTTCTCTCACTCGATTCTGAACGTGAAACAAATTATAAAAGGAAAAGAGAAGTGGAGAAGAAAAAAAAAGACTAATGCAACCCAATGTATTCTTGCATTACATTTTTTTTTTTCAGTTGCTATATTTTTTTCTTTCACTCAATTCTGAACGTGAAACAGAAATGATAAAAGGAAAAGAGAAGTGGAGAAGAAAAAAAAAGACTAATGCAACCCAATGTATTCTTGCATTACTTTTTTTCCCTCTTTTTTTTATATATTTTCAGTTCCTTTATTTTCTTCTCTCACTAAATTCTGAACGTGAAACAGAAATGATAAAAGGAAATGAGAAGTGAAGGAGAAAAAAAAAAGAAGAAGAAGAAGAAGAAGAAGACTAAAGCAACCCAACGTAGTCTTGCATTACGTTTTTTCCTCTTTTTTTTATATATATATTTTCAGCTCCTATATTTTCTTTTCTCAATCTATTTCGATCATGAAACCGAAATGATAAAAGGAGGAGAAAAGAAGAGGGGAAAAATATAACCTAACTCATTTTTGAATTACACTTTCCCTTTTCATATTTTCGCGAGGTTCCTCTCTCTCAATTCTGGACGTGAAACACAAACGATAAAAGGAAAAAGAGAAGAGACGAAGAAGAAGAGAAGAAAAAATCACTAATGCAGCCTAACTTACTCCTGCATTACGCTAACTTCGAGCTCCAAGATGTCAAAAGAATCGCAAATCCAATTATATTCAGCGAGAGGATAATCTGCATGCAACATTTCGTCTCCAGAGTCCTTCCTTCCTTTCCCTCCCTCGTCTCTACCTGCCTCGGGAGTCTCAGAAGTAAGGTTGGTATTCTCAGACGAGTCCATCTCTAATACCAACTATTTCCAAAGCCCAAAAAGAGATCAATCGGATTCTACTAAGTGCTCTTTTAGATTCAGGGTATAGAAGAAGGGTCAAACTATCAGAAGGGCATAAAACTACACATGGAAATACCCAAGACTTCTCTCACTCGAGTTCTAATGAGTGTTTTCCTTGGGTTCATGCTACAAAAAGTCAAACTACCACCAGGGTCATAAAACTACTCATGGAAATGCCACACAGTCCTACTAATCGGGTTCTAATGAGTGTTCTTTTAGGTATACATGGTACAGACGAAGGGTCAAACTACCAGAAGGGTCATATAACTACCCACGGCAATGCCCAGGACTCCCACGAAAGCCTTGTCAAATACGTGAGGTTGAGCGCCGAAATGTTTAAGATAGGACTCCAACCCCGCTACCTGCCTCTCCTCTCCTGCCCGTGAGAGCCGGAGAGTCAATTCAGGAACATGGAAGGAAAGGGAGGGAGGGAAAGGGAGGGAAAATGGGGGGAGAGGGGAAAGGGGGGAGGGAATTCTTTGATCCGGTACGCTCTGACCTCATTACCCCTCCTCAGCGCCCCCCACCAAAACCCTCTCCCTTTCCCCTTTCCCTCCCTGCCGCCCCCCTCCCCCTACAACTCTAAACTAAAATCAATAGTCAGGGAGATATTGGATATTTTACAGCTCTCGGGTGACTGACGGCCGCTGACTGGTGGATCCTGATGGCGGTGGTGATGGTGGTGATGGTGGTGAGGTGGTGTTGAGGTGGTGAATGTTGCTTGGTTGCTTGCTGTTGGTGGAGACGATATAGCTAGAGATGGTGATGGTGGTGAGGAATGATGGAGATAGTGGAAGTGTTTTTTTGATGGTGATGGTAGTGTGGTGGCGGAGTGATGCTGATGGTGATGGTGGATGATAGTGATGGAGTTGACAGTGGTGGTTTTGTCCAGGTGGTGATGGTGTGATGATGACGGAGGGTGGAAAAAATAGTGGTGGTGGTGGTGGACGAAGCAGTAACAGTAGTGGTGATGATGATGGTGACAATAAAAACAGTAAGGATCGTTGTAGGTGGTGATGGTGGTGATCAAGGTGGAGGTGGAGTGGAGGGGGAAGACAGGGCCGTTCGAGTTGATGATGATGATGATGGTGGTGGTGGTGGTGACAGTGCAGGGGCGAAAAATTTTACTGTTAGAGGGGTGGGCGTTGGTGGCGGTGGATGGCGGGTGGAAAACAGTGTTGCTGGAAGACTATAGCGTGTAAGCGTTGGATAAATGTGGTTCTGGATGGCAGTGATGGATGGTGCGAGTGAGGGTGGAGATTGCGTGCATGGCTGGCCGTGATATGTGGGTGCAAAGTTAAAAAGAGGAGTGGGATGGAGTCTGTGTTCTACCAATCATCGCTGAACTGCACTTTTCCCTACTATTAAAACGCAGAAGAATGCTGTATAATCAAACCACACACAAAAAAGGACAGGAAAAGGGATGAAAAAGGAAAGTATTATTTACGTTTATGCGATGGAATGTTAAAATATTGAGGATAAAATTATTTGTTCTCTATCGCCCCAGGACTGAACTTCTCACAACTAAAACGAAGAAAAAGTTACTTAAATAAACCGCATACGGACAGGACAGAGAAAGGGATCAATGAGGGATGTAGTATTTACGTCTATACGAGAGAAAGTTAAAAGAAGGATGGAGATAAAGTCTGTGTTTTCTATATCACTTTAGGAATGAACATCTCACTACTAAAATTAATAAAAAGTTACTTAAATAAACCGCATAGAGAGAGGACAGGGAAAGGGATCAATGAGGGATGTAGTATTTACGTCTATACGATATAAAGTTAAAAGAAGGATGGAGATAAAGTCTGTGTTTTCTATATCACTTCAGGAATGAACTTCTCACTACTAAAACAAAGATGAGGCAGCACAAGCAAACATTTCAGACAAAGAGAACATGTTGCTTGCTTGTTGTGTTGGAGGGTGTGATGGAGGTGATGGTGGAGAGGGGTGATGGTGATGGTAGTGGAGAATGTCGATGGTTGTTGATGGGTGATGGGGATGGGAGGTATAGTGATGGAGGTGACAGCCGTGATAGACAAGAAACTTCACACACACACACACACACACACACACACACACACACACACACACACACAAGATCCACGCCAGCATATCATAACAAAGAGTTCGCTCGGTGGAATCCAATCCTGTATTACGCTGCACTTCCATAAACAAACAATAAAAACCCTTCATCAACAACCCCTATCATTCGGTGCTTGCTTTATATCAATAGTTACTTCACTGCGCTCACCGTCAACACGAATTAACTAAAGCAAACAGGGGAAGGTGGAGTGGAATTGAGCAGCTGCGATCCCGGGTGGTGGAAGGGTGGAAGAGGGTGGATGGGAGAGGTGAAAGAGGGTGGGTGGGAGAGGAGGGGGAGGGTAGGTGGGAGGGGTGGGAAAGGGTAGATGGGAGAGGTGGAAGAGGATATGTGGAGGAGAGGTGGAAGAGGGTAGATGGTAGAGGGTAGAAGGCTGGGAAAGGAGGATAAATGGAAGGGTGTTAGATAGTGGATAGTGGAAGGGAAGTATGAAGGATGATGGTGGGATGGAACGGAGGGAAAGGAAAGAATGAGAGGGAAGGAAGGAAAGGTGGAAGAGTGAAAGGGTGTTAGTTGGTGGAGGTAGGTAGATGATGATGGAACAAGAACTGAAAGGAAGGAAGGGAGGAAAAAGGGAGAGGAAAGGAGGGAGTAAAGGAAGGAAGGAAGGAAGGAAGGGAGGTAAGAAGCAAGGAAGAGGGAGGAGAGGAGGAGGGAAAGGTATATTTACGAATGGAGGGAGAAGGAGGATGCAGGAGAAAGAAGAAAAGAAGACTGAGATGGGAATTGGGAGAGAGAGATAAGGATGGCGTGGGAAGGACGGAAGAAGAGATGACACAGAGGATGGAAGTAGGAAACAAAGGATTAGATGAAGAAGGGTCAAAGGAAAGACAGAAGGGGGAAAGGGAGGGTGGTTGGAGGAAGGGAAGGAGGACGGGATAAAAGGGAGAGGAAAGAGGAAAGAAGAAGGAGAGGAAGGGACGAAAGGAGGAAGAGGAGGAGGAGGAGGCAGGCTGGTACACACTCATCATCCAAGAGTCTTCCTGAATGCTGCCATTTGAACTTTTCTAAAGGTCTGAACTATTTTACAAACGATTCCATTCTGCTGTTGCGTCTGCTTCTGCTCTTGCTGCCTCGCCCCCTGCTGCCCCTGCCTCCTCCTCCCTTTGTCACCCCTCCCCGAGGACGCTACCCCCCCCCCCCACCCTTCCCTCTTTCTCCCTTCAACATGTTCTATCTGTTGGTGTTTTCTTTTTTTTGTAATTTTCTCTCCTCTTCTGTGTGAATCCGTTTACTTTCAAATTTCTGTCCTTACATTTTTTTTTTTTTTTTGTGTGTGTGGTTAAGTGTACCCTTCGATGTAAGTCTATCTTTTATATATACCGGTACTATACATGTTTTAGTGATTACGTTTCCTTTGCTACTAGGTGAGTCCCTCTGATATGTACCTTTTCATCTTTTTACTCATTATGAATCTAGTCTTTCATAACTCAATCTCTGCAAGCTTAATCTTTTTTTTTTTATTAATTTCAGTTTTCCAGTGTTTACCTTTTTTCATAAGCTTCCCCTTTGATGTGGGACTCTCCAAACTTGGTATTAATGTCGAATCCAATTTTTCTATTTACCTCTCCCTCCCTCCCCTCTCCCAACAGTGTTCAGTTCCCTTTAAGTCCAGGTCGCGTACCTTTTATCTTCCCCTCTTCACCTTGCCCTCCCCTCGCCGTCCTTCCTCCCGCGGGCACCACATACACAAAGGAAAAAAATCAAATTCAACTCACAAAACCAGAAAGCGCTCCAATAAACGTCACTGACAGATTGGGAAATGGTGGGAAGCATTCTTTTTTGCGTCACGTGCGTATACGCCAAAGCCAGTAAAAGGGGAACGGTTGGGGGTGAAGAGGAGGATGAGAGAGGAGGAGGAGGAGGGGGGGGGGGCAAGGCATAACACAGCCAACAAGTATCGCTTTGTATGGCTGTTCTATCACCATCAACTTCCTGTGCGAAATTAACTGAAAATGATTGATTTGATGAGACCGGCTCCCTCGGTGACAGAACAAATAACAGTTACGATGAAAGGATAACAACGGAGCGCATTTGTCCACTTTTTTATGGCATGAATATCAGACAATGGCGTTGGAACATGTCTCTTAAATTCAGAACAAAACTGAATGAAAAAAAACTAAAATATAATTGAGTTCATATGCCTAACAACCAAATGGCAAAAAGCTTATATATGTGATGCACGAAAAAGATAAAAAAATAAAACGGAAAACAGAAAAAGCAAACATCGCAAAAATACCAGATGAGATCCCACTCGCTGCCACCAACTGTAACACTGATCTCACCGCTGCCACCACTATTGTAACACTGATCTCACCGCTGCCACCAATGTAACACTCGACTCTACAAAGGATCGCAACACAGGTACCCTAGACCACTACCCTCACCACACCACTACCACCACCAACAAAGAACCACACTACAGCTCCCTCAAAACCTGCAGATTCAGCCTTATACGCCCTCTAGCAGAAACTTCACCCTCTACTGCTACCCCTCTCCCCTCCACCCACCAGTAACACCACCACCAGCAGAAGCAGAGGCAAGGAGCGAAGCAGAAGTGTCAACAGGGAATCAAGAACGAGAGGGAGGGATGGAGTGCATGAGCTGGAAGAGAGAAGGGAGAGGGAGAGGAGGTGGAGTGAGAGGAGGAGAATGGTCGGCACCGCGTGGAAATAAACAACAGGAATCCCGAGAGAGGCGGCGAGGGAGCGGGAAGCCATTTTTATGATCACATTAAACGTACATTTTATACTCGTATGCGAAACCCTCTATTTGCTCTTGAATATTAGTTTATACAGAGCCGCGAACGAAGCCAGTGTGCGTGTGCGTGTGTGTGTGTGTGTGTGTGTGTGTGTGTGTGTGTGTGTGTGTGTGTGTAGATGTGCGGGGGCAACAAAGCGACTACAGCGACGAATATTTTGACTGTGTATTTTCTTCTCTCTTTTATATAGGTATTTATTTAGAGAACAAACAGAGAGAAGGCGAGAGCGAGAGGGCTGCAAGACAAACACAAAATAAAATACATATGAAGAAGCCAATACCGTGCCGCATGCCGCCTTCCTTCCTTCCTTCCTTCCCCTTAAATAAAATAAAAAGCAACGGGGCAGAAAAAAGAATCGTCAACCCTCGAAAAAAAATAATAAAACCATTAAGGAACGCGAGTCAGTTTGGCGGATGTGGCGTTGGCCTGATCCTCTTTTTTTTTTTTTTGGGGGGGGGGGGGGGAGAAAAAAAATAGTGAAAACAGAGAGAAAAAAAGAAAAACACGGGTGGTAGATACATATTTTTTGTTGTTGTTTCATCCTATTTCAAGACCTTCACACTGATCCCCCGCCCACGGGAAGGTAGCGTGCGGGGATGTTCACAAGGTCTGCAGGAATTTAAAAAAAACGAGAGAAAAAAAATAAAAGACAAAAAAATGGAAAAGCGATATTGTTGGTACGAAGAAAAAATATATATTAGCATTTTTTTGTCTATTTTATTTTATTTGTTTCTTATATATTGTTTTTTTCTTATTGGGAGAGAGAGAGAGAGAGAGAGAGAGAGAGAGAGAGAGAGAGAGAGAGAGAGAGAGAGAGAGAGAGAGAGAGAGAGAGAGAGAACGGCACGCTTTTTTTCTTCTTTTTCTTTGTCTATCTCGTTGAAGGTCGACTTTCATTCCTTTTCCCACATTCGTTTCATCACAATACTCTCTCTCTCTCTCTCTCTCTCTCTCTCTCTCTCTCTCTCTCTCTCTCTCTCTCTCTCTCTCTCTCAGCGCCTCCTTCTCCTCCTCCTCCTCCTCTTCCTCCTCCTCCTGGCCCTATACGCATGGAAAGACCGACCGTCCCACATACCAACACTCCACATCAGATTTTTCCGATGAACGTCACTGGAATATCAATACGAAACGGGAACGGGGAGGCGGAGGAGGAGGAGGAGGAGGAGGAGGAGGAGGAGGAGGGGAGATAGTATTCGTCCTCCTGCTCCCATCCCTCCTCCTCCTCCTCCTCCTTCTAGGGTAAAAGGTCACTGTACTATATAACACAACCACGACTACAACAAGGGTCAGTGGTCGTCCTGGTCGTCCCTCTCGCCACCAGTCAGCACGAAGACGGATGGAGCGGAGTATGGTGACCCGCCCGCCGCCACCTGCCTCACCGCCTCGGAATGGTGACCGCCGGGGTGGAAAACGAGGGCGAGACGCTGGTGAAAGATGGAAGGTGGAGGAGAGAGATTGTGGATGGAGGGGAAGCAGACAGGCAGACGGACAGAAAGATAGGATGTGGGATGGGGAAGGAAGATAGACAAACAGACAGACACAAAGATGGGAAGCGGAAAAGAGAGATAAGAGGAGGGGAAGGGACGGCAGACAGACAGAAAACAGATAGACAGACACAAAGATGGGAAGTGGAAAAGTGAGAGAAAGAGAGGAGGGGAAGGGACTACAGACAAACAGAAAACAGATAGACAGACACAAAGATGGGAAGTGGAAAAGAGAGAGAGATAGAGAAGGGGAAGGCAGGCAGACAGACAGAGAATAGACAGACAGACAGACAGACACAAAGATGGGAATAACCGCTATAATCTAAGGGAACGGGGTGCTGGCGGAGTGGGTGGAAGGAAAATGAATAAAATATACAGAAAAAGGCAGAGAGAGAGACACAAAGACAGTAACAGCCTCTAGGACCTAAGGGAACGGGGTGGTGGTGGTGGTGGGTGGGTGGGCTGGGGGGTGGGGAGGGTAAGGTGGAATAAATAAAATACTAGTTGAACGGAATATCCAAATCTGAATAAACTATGGGTCCAAAAGTCTTAAAAGTAATCCTGCCATTCACCTTCGATTATTTTATTTAGCGCCATTCTCACGTGCCTCAGTAATACCCTTTCCGCCATAAACCTGCAAGTTCAAGAGAAAAAATGGGACATAATCTTTTTTCTTTCTTTGAACTTTAATCTCCCTTCAGACGCAAACTTGAATCTCTAATACAAAAATAGACATAAACTTTCTCTTTTATATCGTATGCTCTGTACTTTAATCTCCCTCCAGACGCAAACTTTATTCTCTAATACAAAAACAGACATAACCTTTTACTTTTCTATCATACTTTGCACTCTATGTAATCTCCCTTCTGACAAACTTGAATTTCTAATACAAAAAAGCCTTCAACATAACCTTCCTATCTTTTTCCCTTCGCGCCGGCTTCCTTCCTAGAAACTCTTGTTAAAGGATCCCACAAGAGTCCCCATTGCGACAACTTTCTTCAGCGCCTCAAGGTCGGCCCATTAAAGGTCACCGCCGCCGAGCGAGTATAACCTGCAAACGGGATCTTTAGCGCAGGCAACTTCCCCGCTAAGTGAGGCCGACAACGCGGGCAGTAACGAGACAACTCCAGTGCCTCGAGGCTTAGAACGGGGCGCTTTACTGACCCGAAGTGGCGATTTCCTCGTTACGAACACGTGATGGCTCGAGGCGGCTGGCGGCACCTCGGCTCTTGGGGCGTGAGAGGACTGGAAGCGGCAGGGGAATCGTGGCGTCGGTCTTGGCGGCAGTTCAATTATCATTTTCTTTTGCCGGAACCACTTGATTGGCTTGAAACTTGTATATAAATTGTTCGCACAGTTAACCCAGAAAATGTAGACTCTCCAAGACCATGAAGTAACAAGATAACGGTCTAAAACTTACACCATTTATACTTGGCAGCGTCCTTTCTTTCTAGTAATCGCTTCCGCCTGACTGAACGGTAATTTTGAGGCAACTGTGCGACCGACTCTGAGTGTTCCTTACGCCTTTACGTTTTTTTAAGTTCTTATGAAATCTGAAATGAGGAAGAAAAGGAGGATGAGAAGGAAGAGGGGGAGGGACAAGAACTAAAAGAACAAGATGAGCAGAAACAAAAACAGTAACAACAATCGGAAGAAAAAAGAAGATTACGGGTGGAGATACTACAAGACGTCACTATCATCGGCCTCCTTTCCTGACTCAAACGACGATCAATAGCAACACCACAAACACGAAACTACCAAAGAAACACGAGTGAGTAACCCAACCACGACTAAAGAAAGCATCCACAAGCAAAAAATAAAAAATAAAAATAAAATACAGCCCGACCCACCCACACACACACACGTCAAGCATATGCAACTCCGGAAAAAAATACATATCCGAAACCCTTCCCTCATATGTGTAATGCATCCTCAGGCCACGCAAGGAACCCTCAGCATGTCGTAAAGCGCTCAGGGCCGCGAGCCGCTGCCCCAAAACGACTACCCGGGGAAAACTCCTGCCCGTGCCGTGAGCTGGGTGGCTGTCACGGCCCCACCACACTCGCGACATGTAATTTGGACTTCTTTCCCTCCTCCGGGCTTTGGGTGCTGCGCGGGAACGTTAGCGTCATGTTCTATCCCCGTCCTGCCGCGCCCTGTCGGAAGTGAAGGCCGCGGCAGGTTACTTGGTTTGCGTCAGAAGTTACTGTCATGTCAGGTACAGGATGCCGAGGGGAAGGACAGTAGTGGGTTATAAGATATTGGGTGGGGGAGAAGGAGGTAGGATAGCCTTGAGGGAGAAGGGAAGAGTAGGAAAAGGAAGGGTTTGGCATGCTCGTAGGAGGAAAGGGATGAAGAAAAGGATGTGGAGAAAGTGGGATAGAAGGGCACAGAGAGGAAGGGTAGGAATTTTAAGTGGAAAGGAAGAAAGGGAAGGAAATGACGATGAAAAGGAGGTAAGGAAAGAATGTTGGGGAAGAATGACGATAACATGAAAAGGGAAGGGAGAAAGGAAACAATGATCTAAAAGGGAAAAAGGGAGAAGTGATAGGATGAAGAGGGAAAAGAAGTAAGATTAGAATTGAGGGAGGGATATAAAATAGAGGAAGAAGAATAAAGGAATAAGCAGGAAAACAATTAAGGAAGAAGGAAGAAAGGAAGGAAGGCATAGGGAAGCTAAGATATTCAGGAGGAAGGATGGAGAAAGGATAAACAGGATAGGATATATAGGCGAAGGAAGGAAGTGGCGGAAGGGGAGCAGGAGGAAGGAGGAAGAGTAGGATATCAGTGGGATGGGGTAGGAGGAGGAGGGAGGCTGGGCTACCTAAGGACCCCTGTGATTTGTGATGCCAAGGAGCGATCAGGCGAAGGATAAAAAATGAATGACAGATTATGAAGGATCTCAGGGAAATAGATGGATTGGCGGGAGGGATTGGCTGGGCTGGGGAGGAGGAAGAGGAGAGGAAGGAGAGGTTAAGGGAAGGAGGTGGAAGAGGAGGAAAACGATGAGGAGGTAGGAGGGAAAACCAGACAGAAGGTGGGAGAGAAGAAAGGAAGGAAGGAAAGAGAAAAATAAATGGGGAAGAGACGGAAGGAAGGAGGAAAGTAAAATAGGGAAAAGAAAAGGAGAGAAGTAAAAGAGGAAGAGAGAGGGAGGGGAAGAGTAGCATAAAGAAGGAGAGATAGAAGAGAATGAGGGAAAGACGGAACAAAGTAAATAAAAAAAGGAAAGAGATTGAAAGAAAGAAGAATATGTGAAAGGAAAAAAAAGGAGTGAGATAAGAGAAGAAAATTAAAGGAGGAAAAGCAACTAGAGGAAAACAAAGAGAGATAAAAGAGAAAGGGAAAGAGGTAGAGAAGAGGGAATAAGATGAGAGAGAGAGAGAGAGAGAGAGAGAGAGAGAGAGAGAGAGAGAGAGAGAGAGAGAGAGAGAGAGAGAGAGAGAGAGAGAGAGAGAGAGAGAGAGAGAGAGAGAGAGAGAGAGAGAGAGAGAACTAAAGGGAGAGATAGATTTAGGATACTGGAATGAAAGGAAAAAACTGGAGGGAGGGAAGGATGAAGAGGGATGGGGAGGAAGAAAAAAAAAGGAGGAAGAGGAGGGAGGAAGACACACAAAGGCAGGAGCAAAACAAACAAACAAACAAATGGAAACAGGGGAGGGAGGCGACACTTGAGGCCAAAAATAAAAATAAAACAAAAAAACAAAACAAAAGAAAAACATATTTGAGGCAACAAAATTGACACCTGGGGAGAAGGGACGAAAGGAGGAGGAGGAGGAGGAAGAGGAGGGGAGGAAGCGGAAGAAGCAACATTTAAGCGAAGAGAGGAAACAGAAGACAAAGAGGAAGATAAAAGAAAGGAAAGGGAAGTGAGTAAGAACCAGAAGGAAGGAAAAAAGAAGAGAGGAAGAAGAAAGAAAGGAAGGAAGGAAGGAAGTAGAGGGTGAAGGAGACAAAGAATAATAACAAGGAGGAAGAGAAGAAAAGAGGTCAAAGGTTAAGTGCACGGCAAAGAAAGAAAGAAAGAAAGAAAGAAAGAAAGAAAGAAAGAAGGAAGGAAGGATGGAAGGAGAGACGAGACGAGGATAATGAAATGAGAGAGAGAGAGAGAGAGAGAGAGAGAGAGAGAGAGAGAGAGAGAGAGAGAGAGAGAGAGAGAGAGAGAGAGAGAGAGAGAGAGAAGAATGCAAACAGAGAGAGGGAGAAGAGGGAGAGAGAGAAAAATAAGACAAAGAAAAAATAAAGAATGGGAGGAAGAGAAGCAGAAAACGAAGGAGATGAAAAAGAGAAGATGGAAAACGAAGATAAAGAGGAGAGGAGGATGAACAGGAAGAGAAAAAGGAGAACTAAATAAAGAAGAACATTGGAGAAAGAAGAAGAGAGAGGAAGGAGAAAAGAACAGATGAAAGAAGGGAAGGGGAGAAGATAAAGTTGAGGAAGGAGAAAATACAGAAAAGATAGAGAAGCAGGAGGAGGAGGAAGAGGAGGAAGAGAAGTGTTTTAATCAAGAAAAGGGAGATACAGGAGAAGAAAAGAAAAAAAGAGAAGAAGAGAAAGGAGAGGAGGGAAAAAATGTCAATAGCAAGAACAGAAGTGAAGAAAGAAGGAATAGAAGTGAGGGAAAGAATAAGAGGGAAATGGGAGGAGGGAAAAAAGACGGAAGAGAAGATATGATTTTGAGCAAGAAGAGGGAGACAGAAGAGAAAGGAGAGGAGAGAGGAAATGGAAATAACAGAAAACAAGGCGAGGCATAAAAGGCAGAAAAATATAAGAGAGGGGGAAAGGGAGAAGAGAAGAAAGGAGAAGGAGAGGAAAATATTTTGAGCAAGAGAGAGGAGAGCAGGGAAGAAAGACAAGGAATGGAAGAGATGGAAAGAATACGAGAATGAGGAAAGGGAGGAGAGAAGAACGGAGGAGTAGAGGAGAGAGTTTTGAGCAAGAAGAGAAGAGAAATGAGAGGAAGGAAAGACAACTAACCAGGACCGAGGAATGGAAGGGGAGAAAACGAAGAAGAGAGGGACAAGGAAGGAGAGAAGAGAGGGAAATAGGGGAGGAGGAAGAGAGAAGAGAGGGGACAAGGAGAGAGAGAAGCGAGGGGAGAAGAGAAAGAGGGAAGATGACAGAGGAAGAAGGGCTAAGGAATGGAAGGGAAGGAAGGGAGAAGAGAAGGGAGAAGAGAAGATGACAGAGGGAGAAGAGGTAGGAGAGGAGGGTAATAAGGGCTGAGGAATGGAAGGGAGGGAAGGGAGAAGAGAGGGGAGAAGGGGGGAGGGGTTGACAGAGGAGGGAGAGGCAGAGGGGGGAAGGGGGGAGGGGGGGTTGAATCAGGGGCCTTCTGCTGAACAAGACAGATGGGGAGCCGTATATTACGCTACCCCGCTAAGGCTGACGCGGCGCCCCCCGGAGTATTCATATAGACTCTTCCTCCTCCTCCTCCTCCTCCTTTACCTCCTCTTCCTTCTCCTTCTCCTTAACCTCCTCATCTCTCTCTCTTCTCGTTTTTCTCGTCCTCATATTCCTGTCTTTTTTTTTTTTTCTCTCCTCTCTCTCTCTCTCACTCTCTCTCTCTCTCTCTCTCTCTGCCGTCCTCCTCTTCCTGAAATTCGTTTACTTTCCACCTTTTCTTCTCTCTCACTGATTCTTTTGTCCTCCTCCTCCTCCTCCTCCTCCTCCTCCTCCTCCTCCTCCGGCAAGGCTCATGTTTAAATCCATTTCCAAGGTACGGAAGGTGTCACGTCCTGATATACGTACTGCTACAGGGCGTGATAAGTGATTGGATGCTCATGTTATTCGCTTTCTTCCTTCTCTTCTTTTCTTTTTCTTCTTATATTTCTCCTTCTAGTTCGCCTCCTTTTTCTTTTCTTTTTCTTCTGCTTCTTCTAGTTCGCCTTCTTTTTCTTTTCTTTTTCTTCTGCTTCTTCTAGTTCGCCTTCTTTTTCTTTTTTTTCTTTTTCTCTTTCTAGTTCACCTTCTTTTTCTTTTCTTTTTCTTCTTCTCCTTCTAGTTCGCCTTCTTTTTCTTCTTTTTCTTTTCCTCTTTCTAGTTCGCCTTCTTTTTCTTTTCTTTTTCTTCTTCTCCTTTTAGTTACCTTTTTTTCCTCTTCTCCTCCAAGTTCAGCTTCTTTTTCTTCGTTTTCTTTTTCTTGTTCGTGTTTTTCTTTCTTTTTATTTTTTTATCTTTTGCTTCTCCTTTGTTTCTACTATTTCCTTGTATTTATCTTTATTAGTAGTATAACTGAATGTTCTTCTCCACCTCCTTTTCCATCCCCTTCATTTTTATTTTCTTCATCGTGCACATCTCTTTCTATCTACCTCACTGTTTTACTAGTATCATCAGTACTATTATTTGTTTTTACTCCTATTATTAAGAACGTCACACGAGATATTAATAAATGCTTAGGGAGTGGGGAAGGGGGTGGGAGAGGAGGGAAGGAGACGTAAGGGGTGGGGGGTGGGGGGGGAGAGGGAAAGGGGTCGGGAAATACGAGAGTCTGAGTCTGAGGGAGGAAACAAAAAGTAATTAAGGGAGAGGACAAAAGGTCTCAGGTGTTGACAGCGGGATGAGACAGGAGGCGTGTGTGTGTGTGTGTGTGTGTGTGTGTGTGTGTGTGTGTGTGTGTGTGTGTGTGTGTGTGTGTGTGTGTGTGTGTGTGTGTGTGTGTCTTTCTTATGTCTGTTTTTCATGCCTGTCTGCTTCTGTCTGTTTATTTATCTATCTATCTGTCTCTCTGTCTGCAAACTTAAGCACATAGTTATTTTTTTCCCTTTAATGTTCTAATATATTACATCTTCCTTTCTTGCTCCTTTCCTTCCTTCCTTCCTTCCTTCCTTGCTGCCTTGCTTCCTCCCTTCTTTCCTTCCTTCGTACCTTCCTTCCCTCCCCTATCTCCGCTCAAGCCTCCTCGCTTCACCTAAATTTCTGCGCCCTTCTCCCTTTCTCCCTCCCTGTCTCTCTCCCCTCCTCATCCATCTTCCCCATCATCCCTAACAACAATCTAATCACGGGGGACTGGGGAGCAAGGAGTACACGTAGGAATAGCAATCAACGGATCTTACACACCCAAATCCACATACTCTAAGTTGGCAATGTCGCGGTTTTCCCTACACATTGGGCTATTTCTGAGGAGGTACCATGAGAAATAAAAGCCTGTGTTCTTAATGGTATCGGCACCTTTGTTCGCCTGTTTGAAAAGCCTCTTGTATGTAGGAGTTGTTGAGGTTTCCATGGACTGTTTTGTGATGGTGGTGATAGTTTTTTTTCTTCTTCGGGAGTGACAAAAAAATAGGAGTTAGATTTATGATGCGTCAGAAAAAAAAAATGGGTATCTGGTTGGTTTCATGTTCTCTCCCTGTTCTTCTTCCACTCCCCTATTTCCGTCTTTTGTTCCTTTATCTTCTCTTTTTCTCTCGTTTTCTCATTTCTCTTTTTCCTCTCTTTTTCTCTCCTGTCTCTCCCTTTCTCCCCTCTCTATTAATAGTTCCCTCGTCTTTTATTTTCTTTCCCTTTTTTCCTTATTTCTATTCCATTCTCCTTTCCATATATTCCCCTCTCTGTCTGCATCTTGAAAGGGATAAAACACCCATCAAGACCAGGTTAATCATGTCTGTGGCCTTGGAAAATAGTCGTAATGGGAGCTTGATACGTTAAAGAATACGGAGCAAAGACCCTCAAGGACTACCTAGGACGAAGCAACAGGAATAAAAAGGTGGTAGAAAGACAAACAAGGCGGCCCGGGGTAAGGAAGGAGGCTTGGATGATCCCGTGGCCTCAAATCTAAGCCTGAAGGACCTGAATTAGAGACAGTGTTCATCTGACCCCCGCGTACGCCGAGCCGCCTCCCTTTGGACAACACGAGGGCATTAGCGGGTGATGCGGACGACACGACGGCGAGGCACACACTCAGAAATCCTGTCTCTGGTGTGATGTACTATGGAGAGAGGGAGGGAGAGGGGGAGGGAAGAGAAACAGAGAGTGGTAAAGGGGAGGAAAGAGAAAGGGGCAGACAGAAGAGAGGGGGAAAATGAGGAAGAGGACAGGAGAGGGAGGGATGAAGAGAGGGAAGGAATGGCAAAGGAAAGGGAGGTGAAAGAAAAAAGAGAAGGGATGGCAAGGGGGAAGGGAAGAGAGAGAGAGAGAGAGAGAGAGAGAGAGAGAGAGAGAGAGAGAGAGAGAGAGAGAGAGAGAGAGAGAGAGAGGGAATTAAAGAGGACGGGAATAGGAATAAGGAAAAATGGAAAGAAAAAAGACGAGGGAACTATTAATAGATAGGGAAGAAAGGGAGAGAGAGAGGAGAGGAAAAACGAGAGAAAAAAGAAAAATGAGAAAACGAGAGAAAGAGAGAAGATAAAGGAACAAAAGACGGAAATAGGAGTGGAAGAAGAATCGGGAGAGAACATGAAACCAAGCAGATACCCATTTTTTTTTTCTGACGCATCATAAATCTACCATTTTTTGTCACCCTCGAAGAAGAAAAAAACTTAAGTGTCCTTTTTCCTGCCTCATTGACCCGTGAAATACCTTTGAGTGGTGATGGGAGGGAGAGGGAGGGAGAGAGACGGGAGGGGAGGGAGGGGATGAGAGTTTTAAATGACAGAACAAGTTTATGGACGCCGAGGCTGACAAGGGATCGTGATATCAACTAGGCGGTTTCAGGTCAATAGCTCCCCCTTACGCCTCCCTCCCCACCCCTTAAAAATAAAAATAAAAACCCTTCTCATAGATAGTTCGGCTTTCTGGTCAAATAAAATGATAGAAAGTTAAAATTTAGTGAGGCAATCTCTGGGGCGGAACGGCATACAACCCCCCTTCCCCCGGCCCCCAACACACACACACACACACACTCCCACGTCAGAATACACTCACTATACGTTACGTCCGGCCGTTTCGTTATAGGGATGAAAACAGCGGCAACGAGCGTGATGGCCTAGGAGAGCTGTGGCCTGTATGTCGTTGTGTGCCTGACTAGTTCACATCAATTGCATACCAGGCCACTACGGTGTGTGTGTGTGTGTGTGTGTGTGTGTGTGTGTGTGTGTGTGTGTGTGTGTGTGTGTGTGTGTGTGTGTGTGTGTGTCTCTCTCTCTCTCTCTCTCTCTCTCTCTCTCTCTCTCTCTCTCTCTCTCTCTCTCTCTCTCTCTCTCTCTAAGTGGATAAATACTATTGGCAAAACTTAGGTAATTAGAAACCAATTAGGGAGAAATACGAAGTTACAAACGGTAATACAGAGAGAGAGAGAGAGAGAGAGAGAGAGAGAGAGAGAGAGAGAATGAATCACCTCTCTCCCTCAATCCTTTGTCTCATACCTTCTCGCCTTTTCCAACCCTTGACCGTCCCCTTCCCGTTTTCTTTTTGCCGTGAGCGTGTCGTCGCCCATGTCACATTTATAAGGGGCGTCGGAGGGGGTACTGGCGCAGAGGAGCCGGGGACAAGGGACAAGGGAATTCACTGGATATGTTACTCCCTCGGACAAGCCAGGAAGCCCCGAAGCCATGTAGGGTGTAAATAGACCACTCACACCTTGCCCATGTGACTCACCTGGACATTGATTTCGTCTTCACACTTCGATCCTCTTTCACACTCACTCACTCAGACTCTCACTCACGGACTCACTCACTACAGCTTTTAATTCTTCGTATCAATCACTCAACTGTCTCTTCATCTCCTTCTCCTCTTATTATTCCTTAATTCTCTAACTCTACTTCTTTATCTCAGTTTCTTCTTTTATTATCTTTATACGTCTTTCACTTTTCTCTTCACCTCTTCCTCTTCATCTCCTCCTCCTCCTCCTCCTCCTCTTCTTATCTCTCTCACTATCTTCTCCTCTTCTTCATTTCATATGTCTCTCAACTTTCTCTTTACCTCTTCCTTTTCCTTTTCACCTCCTTCTCCTCCTCCCCTTCTTCTTATCCCTTACTCACTCACTATTCTTCTCTTCACTTTATACGTATACCTCGCCTTTCTCTTCACCGGTCCCTCTTCCTCTTTATCTCCTCCTTCTCCTCCTCTCCTTACCTTTTAACTCACTAACTCCTTTTCTCTTTCTCCTCCTCTTCTTATCCCTTACCTTTTCACTCACTAACTCCTCTTCTCCTTCTCCTCCTCTTCTCTTCACACGTCTCTCACCGTTCTCTTCAGCACCACCGATACGCTTTCTCCCCTCTAGCACCTCCTCTCTCCCCTCATGTTTCACTCAGTTTCAAGCACTCTTCATTTGCTCGTTTCTCTGTTCGCGCCCTCCCCTCCGCCTTCCCTCACTTGCACGGATACCCTTCACTGCTTGTTCCTCTTCGTCACTCCCTCACACTCATAACTCCCTCACCGTTCACTCCTGGCCCTCACAACTCACGGGTGTAATGGCTCTGCTCTTCCCTGACAGCCCTCTTACTCCCTCTCATCTCATGCCCCTCTGGTTACTCTCGCGTCCTTCCTAACACGTTTCTACAATTTCATTCATTCGTGGTATGCCTTGCCCTTCATCTGTTACCTCTTACCTTCCATCCTCATACTAATTGGTTTTCCTTCCTCTTCCCTCTTTGTATTCTCCTTGCCATAACGTCCATTTAACTGCTTCCTTATTCTTCCTTCCTTCTCCTCATACTAGTTGTTCTCCTTCCTCCAACTATCTACATCCTTGTTCTTCCTTTTATTCGTATTTTCCTTATTCCTGATCTTCTTACATCTACTAAACCTGTTATCCTTTCTCAGCACCTCTTTCATACCCATCTTCTCTCTATCATCTTTTTCTTCCTTCCACGTCTTCTCACATATGTTTACTAAGAGCTCCGACTTTACTCCTTCCTCACACACACACACACACACACACACACACACACACACACACACACACACACACACACACATCTTCCTCCTTCTCCTTTCCCCAAACGTCCTCCCTCCTTCCCTCCTTCACGCTGTATAGCAGGACACAAACGCTTCCTTGTCTCGGTTGTGTGTACTTAAGCAGGCGATTCAAATCCTTCGTTTACTCCACAAACAGATCCATATACTCGCGGCGACGGAGCGGGGAAATACTTGTGAAGGGAGATGGGGAGGAGAGGAGCAGCGAAGGTCGACCTGGAAATGTTTGTGGAAGTTTGATGACACACACACACACACACACACACACACACACACACACACACACACACCTCTTCCAAGAACCGTTTACTATTACATGCAGGTCGAAGGGGATTTTTTTTTCTTTCTTTTTTTTTATTTTTAGTGTAAGGCAATCTTGAGCGTGTTTCAGAATAGAGAGAGAAAGTCCCTTTGTGTGTGTGTGTGTGTGTGTGTGTGTGTTATAGCCGAATCCATATAAATTCACCCATGCACACACCCATCCATCAGTGTTAGTAGTTTCTTCCTACCTTCGTCGTCACCAAGTTATTCACATTCGTCAACTCTCTCCCAATCGATATCAACATGTGGGACCCAAGCAAATGCCGTAGCAAGGAGAAAATGCTGTTGTGGTCCGTTGCTGTATTTTTGTTTCTTTACCTCCGCCACCACTAAAAGTTTATATATATACATCAGTTTATTTGCGTGTGTGGAGTAGACAAACCCATATAAGTTTAATAATCTGCCTATCTTTCTATCTACCTATCTATCCAACCTTTTATGTTTACCTCTTCCTTTGTTTATTATCCATCAAAATCTAAACCTTCATATTCGTTAACTTTTTTTCTGAGGTATTGAACAGATGCATGTGTGACATAGACAAACTCATATAAATTTAATAATCTACCTATCTATCTATCTATCCAACCTTCCATGTTCCTCTATTCCTTTGTTTAATACCTTTTTAACACCCAAACATTCAGATTCGTCAACTCCATGCCAACCAATACCAACACGTGAGGCAAAGCAAAATCAACAGAAAGGAAGAAATACTGTCGTGATCATTTGGTCCAGTCTTATTTCTTTGCCTCATATTCCTTTTTTTTTTTTCTTTCTCATCGATGCCAGAGCGTGAGTCAGGTAGTAGTCACGGGGGAGAGGGAAAGGGGGACCAAATGAGTCACCTGGAACCTGTGCGTGACTCACCTGTCTCGGCAAAGGTGGGTTAGTCAGCCTTCCTCTATTGCTCTATCGATCTCACCTTAAATAGCTCGGCCAGGTGAGTACGCGGACAAGGGTGGAACACGCTACTTTGGTGGACCTCTGCTGCCCGCAACCTTTCTTCACCCCATCTACACACACTACTCTGAACCCCTCCCACCCTCTCACCTTCTTCACCCCATCTTCATTTTTTTTCACCCCAGCTTCCTGTTCTTCACCCCATCTTCCTTTTCTTCACCCCATCTACATACACTACTCTGAACCCCTCCCACCCTCTCCCCTTCTTCACCCCATCTTCATTTTTTTTTCACCCCATCTTCCCTTTCTTCACCCCCATATTCCTTTTCTTCACCCCATCTACATACACTACTCTGAAACCCTCCCACCCTCTCCCCTTCTTCACCCCATCTTCCCTTTCTTCACCGCCATCTTCCTTTTCTTCACCCCATCTACACACATCACTCTGAACCCCTCCCACCTTCTCCCCTTCTTCACGGCATCTTTCCTTTCTTCACTCCATCTATACAAGCTAGTTTTCTTCCTCCCTATCAACCTCTTCAGTACACGTGCTATGATATAACCTTGTATAAATCCTTAAATCCTTTCTATCATTGTCCTGCTCTCAAACCCATCTACGTGTTATCTGTCCCTCCTTTTTCTACCTTCCTCTCCACCTCTTCTACTTGATACCTTTCTTCCTTTCTCTCTCTCTTCTTCTCTACCTCATACATGCGGAATAAAACACTCTTCTATACCTCTCTTTCTCCTTTATCTTCTTTACCTCCCATTCTCCTTTATTCTCTCATGTCTCCCTTTGCTTTCTTCCTCCTCCGCCCCAGTGCCCCCTCTTCCTCAATTCCTTTCTTCCTACCTCCCATTACCCCCTCCCACCCCCACACACACATGTACGGGTTCTGAAGGAGGTCACGTATTCCATTATCATGTGTTGGGGGACTTGTGTAGACTATTACCCTGATCTCCCCCCCTCCCTTCACCCCCTCCACAATCCCTACCTCCATAGTCCAGTCTCTTTGTCTGACTCTAACGATACAGGGTGGAGGGAATAGGGAGGTAGATATAACTTGTTTAAAGCGCGTGTGAAGTGTATTAACCCCTTGTCCAGTTGTATTTTTTATTAGAATGTTTTTACTTTGTTTTCCAGTCTTTGTTTTGCTTTTGTTTGTCGCTATGTTTTGAAGGCTGCGATGTCATGTGTCTGAAGTGCGTATGTGTGTGTGTGTGGGTATGTGTGTCAATAGTCTCTTCGTCTCCCCCTCCAGCCTTCTTCCTCCCTCCCTCCCTCCTTCATCAGTCCGTCGAGTCCGAGCTTTGTTAGTATGGGCAATGGCCATGACGAGAGGCGTGTTGTGAGGAATTGATTCAGTTGAGGTGGCTGGGAGGACATGACTCAGGGCAGGTGGAGTCAGAAGTAGTAGTAGTAGTAGTAGTAGTAGTAGTAGTAGTAGTAAAGAAGATGAAGAAGAACAAGAACACGAGCAAAAAGAAGTAAAAGAAGAAAAAGAAGAACAAAAACAAACCACAAAAGCGAGATATACTTAAGTCCGACTTCGTTTCATCTAATCAACATTCGTCTGAGATAATTACGTCTGGACGGCGGAGAATGAAGACGAATGAACGACTGAAACACTCCGATGAAACACGAAACAAGATTCACCGAGGAACAGAATCTTCTTCACTGACTTAACTGTTCGACTGACTGACTGACTGACTGACTAACAATTTCATCCTCATATTCCACCGATTTCAGGACGCGAATATACGTACGACACCATTCACACACCACACGTACAAAAAAAAAGCAGTGATTTATTTCAGTATTTCAAAATGGAATGGACGAACCGAATGACTGACTGACTAACTAACTACAGCCTCCTCCTCCTCCTCTCGCCGCACCACCACCAGCTTTCAGAGGGGGAACACACGCAGCCTCCGCACAGAGATTTTCGGACGTGTGACAAATAACAACCGTGATTTATTTTCGGGGATCAAAGTGGACTGGACGCAACGAAGCGGACGGAAGCAAGAGCAAGGGACAGAGAAAGAGAATGAGAGAGACTGCGTGCGATGGCCTCAACACACACACACACACACACACACACACACACACACACTAATTTCCCTTCCCCAGGCGGCCCCGCGCACTCCACGTTCCCCTGTCAAGCTGCGATGACTGATGCGGGCGTGGCGGCGGGGGTTGGCGGCTCGGCGGGTGCAGTGGAGGCTTGGTTATTGCTCCTGTCCCCACAATTAATGGTTATGGTTGTTTATTGAGGGGGTGCTGTAGGAGAGAGTTCCAGCCTGCCGGTGCGGACTATGGGAGGCTGCCTGTGATCTGTGGCCGCGTGTGGGGGAGAGGGAGGGAGAGAGGGAGGCAGAAGGGTGGGTAGAGTTTGGTCGTGGTTGTGGGTTGGTGTGGGTTGGAGCGGGTTGATGTGGGTTGTTGTGGTGTGGTGTGGGTTGGTATGGCGTGGGTTGGTGTGGGTAAGAGCGTGTTGGTGTGGGTTGTTGTGGCGTGGGTAGGTGTGGTTGTGGTGTGGTTTGGTGTGGTGTGGTAGAGCGTGGTGGTTGTGGTTTGTGTTTTTGGGTGGCGATTGAAAAAGGGAAAAAAGATAAAGAAAAAAACTACTCTGCTTCCTTTTCTGCCTTACTTCTCACCTAAACACCTGACACTTATTCTTGTATTATCTTCCACAGCACAAGGAAAAGCAAACAACGAACAAATATAATAAATCCGACGAAATTAATATTCAGAAGAGAAGAAAATGTTAAGCGTTTTGCCGATATCAGGTGGAAAAGACGAATGAAAAAACAAACAAACAAATAAATAAATACATAAATAAACAAATAAACAGAATAGAGAGATCTTGCTGTTGTTTCTTTGTATGTAGGAGGGAGGGCAGGAGAGAGGAGGTGGACCAGCATTCCCACCCATCTCTCCTTTCCCCTTCCCTCCAAAACATCGATTCGTAATAAATAATGTGTAGTGGGGAGGAGGTGGAGCCGCTGTACTGGATGTTAAGGACGCGGGCGGCGGTGGTGGTGACGGTGGTGGTGATGACGGTGATGCAACAATGGTGGTGGTGGTTCTGACGTCACCACTCTGAAACAACTAACAAGGCAACTCGGAATCTCAGTGACGGTAACACTTGGAATTCACCGTAACACAATCAATACATTGCTACCAACCCCTAGGACTAAATGAAATCACTACCACTTAAGTTTTTCGCCCGTATTAACAAGTCTCCTTCCCATCCCACTCGCTTGAGATCAGATCCAACCAAATCACTCAGTCAGATCCCATTACCCACGAGCTTTCTGTGAACCCTTTTCGAACTTACCCTTTCATAAGTTAATGGCTACACCCAACACATTAATTTTCCATGTGGGGCAAATAAGTCATGAAAAAAAACAATCGGCAGTGAGGTATGTGACATTTAATTAGATTTCGAGTTGATAATAATTGAAATCTTGTTAAGTAAAGGAGAAAAGCAAGACTAACCTTTCAAGTACTCGTTCCTTCATTACGTCTGGGATTCGCTCGCCCGTCCGTTCGTTCTCACAAGTGATTCGTTTGCTTCGTTTTTAATCTGATATCGCGTCTGTTTGGGAACGCGACTCCTCCATTACTCAATTGCTCACGCTCACGTCTAAGAACTCAAGACATCTGCCTCATCATCATATTCTTTTGCGTACTGTGTTTGTTCAGTATTTCCTGGATTTTAGCTTCTCTCGTGTCTGTTTGGAAATGCGATATCAACTCTACTCACTCATCCTCACGTCAAATAATTCACGACATCTGCCTCATCGTGTTCTTTCGCTTACTGTGTTTGTTGCTTGGCTTTCAGTATTTCCTGGATTTTAGCTTCTCTCGCGTCTGTTTACTGTTTATTGCTTCGCTTTCAATACTTCCTGGATTTTAGCTTCTCTCGTGTCTGTTTAGAAAGGCGAATCCTCCTCTACTCACTCGCGTTCACGTCTAATACTTCACGACATCTGCCTCATCACCATTTTCTTTCGCGTACTGTTTATTGCATCGCTTTCAATATTTTCTAGATTTTGGTTCCTCGTGTCTACTTAAAAATGCGAATCTGTTACTAATCCACCCTCGCGTCTCGTAATTCAATCCATACTGACATCAAGTTCCTAATAATTTTACTCCTCGTCTGTTGTGTCTGTTGGTTTACTGATTATTGCATCGCCTTCAATATTTCCTAGATTTTGGTTCCTCGTGTCTATTTAGAAATGCGACTCGTGTACTAATCCACCCTCGCGTCCCGTAAATCAATCCACATAGACATCGCGTTTATAATAATGTTCCTCCTCGTCTGTTGTGTTTGTTGCTGTGCCCACATACTTCGTGGTACTCGGTGTTTTCCTGGTAGTGGCGGGCGCTGAGTGGTCGCTGGCGTGATTGGTGGCTGGCCCGCCGCTCCTGCCCCGCGTGGTTATTTGACTCTCTTATTTATGACGAAGGATAACACGTGAGATGGCTTACAAGAGGCGCAAAGAAAATTAATTTGCTCTTCATTCATCGTGAGCTTGACACATATACACAAATACAAACACACGCAGAGAGATAAAAGATATATAAAAAAAAGACATACATAGATTAATATTTTTTTCCCTTTAACAGCAAAACGTACCGTACATAAGAAGTACAAACGCAGTAAATGTTTAATGGTCAGGTAAGGAATAATAGGTAAGATAGCTTGTATTAGAAAGAAAAAATAAACACACACACACACACACACACACACACACACACACACACACACACACACACACACACACACACAACACACACAGCACAGAGCCACGTCAGGTCAGGTCAGGCTCAGAATCCAACCCTTTCCGTGATCCAATCTTGTGGATGTCTGCCGAACAGTGCGATCCAATTCCCTTTTATCCTGATATCACCCCCGGAGGCCCATTGTCCCTGCGGCGACGACCCAATCCCGTCTGCGCCCTCCCCGGATCATCTCCTGGCCCGTATCACTCGTCTTGCCTGATCAGCCCTGACCCGACAGACAGACAGACAGAGAGCAAGACGGACAGACAGACCAACAAACCAGATACACAAAAAGTCAAGCGGGGCAGCAGAAACAGGACGATTAGACGGAGAGACAGACAGGCAAACAGACAAATACTGGGAGTCAAAAAAGCCAGACAGACGGAAAAAGAGACAGACAAGCAGACAGAGATGCAGAAAGACAGTCGATCAGGTCAGACAGAAAGACACAGCCGAAGAAAGAAACAGACAAGCAGATAGACGGATATAGAATAGCAATCAAACAGGCTACACTGACGGAGAAGGACAGACACGCAGACAGACATAAAGAAAGACAGTCACTTAGGTCAGACAGGACACAGACGGAAAATAAGACAGACATACAGAAACACATACAGACCAGACAGACGGAGAAAGACAGATATAAAGAGACAGACAAAAGGATAAACAGACAAACAAACGCCAGTGACCTCTAGAGAAGCTTACAACAGACAGACCCGTGCAGCGTAAAGGAGCGAAAGAACTTACATACCGGTACTGAGGAGAAATATTAGGAGCTCTCACGCAGACACGAAATAAATCACTGTAGAAGGAAGCCAACAATAGACCCTCGACAGCCAGCCCCCGGAGCTAACGAACACACACAGGGAACGAACTTAATGCTCTTACACACGCGTCCTGAGTTAGAAAAAAGGTTAAGATGATAGGAGTCAACACCAAATGACACCGACGCCGATAAATTACAGGGTGAACGAAGCTTAGAACAGATCCTCTTAAAATATAGTCAGAAAGGTAGAAAAAACAAACCGTGTACCCGGAAAATTAATCTAAGGCCCGGGTTCTCTGTCTCTTTCGGCTTTCAGTGACCAACAAATATTTGCAAAAGGCATTAAAGGAGATCAGTCGTGTTTTCACAAGCCTTGTCACACTACCACGAGGCTCATAAAACTACCCCCCTTTAAATATCAACAAAACCTCTAAGATAGACTTATTAAATTGGGGTGTGTAAGCTCCGAAATGTTTGAGAATGCGAGCCTAAGACAGAGAAGCTTAAAATTGACCCTCTTACGATAGACAGGAAGGTGGAACGAGAGAAATAGATACAAAGAGGATGAGTCTGATGTTCTCTAACGCACAAACGGAGACTGATCACATGTCAAGGAGCGCCGCACGAGACTGGATGGCGAAGGAAGCTCACAAAAGACTCTTGACAATAGGTACCGTAAGAAGTATAGACGAATCCATTGTTCTCATACACACGCACGCACGCCTTGAGTAAGTCACCGCCAGGCTGCTGCACCGCGCTTGGGAATCTCAGGTGTCTCGGGATCCGTAATCATGTCGCGTGAGATAATCCGACAACCAGCTGCCAGATCTTCACACCAATGGGACGTAAACGCAAATTGCAGGAGGAGGAGGAGGAGGAAGAGGAGGAGGAGGGTGGTGGTGGTGGTGGTGGTGTTCTTGATGGTGGTAGAGGTGTTGGTCGTGGGGATATGGTTGTGGTTGTGTTGGTGGCATTGTTGATGTTGGTGCTGGTGCTGGTTTTGGTAGTGGTAATGGTAGTGCTGGTGATGGTGGTGATAGTATTATACATAAATAGTAATAGTAATAGTAGTAGTAGTAGTAGTAGTAGTAGTAGTAGTAGTAGTAGTAGTAGTAGTAGTAGTAGTAGTAGTAGTAGTAGTAATGGTAGTAGATTCGTGCCCGGGATACAAGTCCTGGGCTCCGTTTTAACATTAATATTTTTCCTTATTACGTTTCCAAGCATAGGCCTGACGTGTCCAGCGGCCCTGTTCATGGCGTATCATGTCGCATTAATTAATGGTGTGTCAGCCTGCGGGAGCGTAGCTTTTAGAGTGATGTGTAGCGCCGTGGCGTTAATAAGGATATGAGTTTACACGTTCATATGACTGATGGAAAGAGAGTTCAGCGTAAATATGAAAGCGGCTTTGCGTGAGTGCTTCATAACAGTGATGGGATATGTTTATGCATTAACACGATTACAGGAAGTGAGGAAAATGATAAATCTCTCTTAGTGTCGCTGTAAAAGAGATGTCATGTGCGTTTCCAAGGCGTGGGGAAGCACTGATAAGAGAGCGACAAAAGATGAAGTTAAACGGATTGCACAGAGACTTAAGAGAGAGGTGATGGAAGCGCATGAAGCAACGAGGAATTAGTGAGCAGAGACAAGGCGATCAGTCGTTTCATCACCATGTTTTCGGGCTAAAGGTGAACAAGTAAGAGTGTAGGAGCTTAAGATTACACACAGACCTCCTTCAGTCATAACGCAATACATCGCGCCCATCCACCGAGACAACCACACACCCACAGCAACTCATTCCACAGCCACATTAACTAATCTTTCATCCACAACATCCACATCACCCACATTACTCCCACAGCACCCACAGTACCTCCACTCTCACCCACACCATCACCCAACACATCCCCTGACACTCACCCACCCAGTCACCTCACCCACTACACACACTCGACATTTTCAACACTTTTCATCATCTAACCCACATTCACCCGCCCCTAACAGCTTCTAACCACTTCCCATATCAACCCTCATCCACCCAAACACACATCATAAGCACTCTCTTACACATACACACACGACGAACACGCGCACCCCAACCTTCCAACCCATTCCCACACTCTAGTCTTCCCCTACCATCCCCACTCATTCATCCACTTCCAAACCTTCACCCATCCACCCAAAACACGTAATTCTATACCTCCCCTAGCACTTTCACTCCACACCAGCCACACCCACCACACATAAAAATTCACGTAGGTAGGTATATCTGACCCACCCGCACCCACTCCCGTCCCAGCCCTTGCCCAGCCCTCCCTCCCCCACCCAGCCCGTCAGCGTCGCACGAGTAGCCAGGAACGGTTCTCACGCACCATCTGGCAGCCGCAGCGGAAGAGCGAACGTGCCTTGGCGGCGGGAGAGAGTCACTGCGTCGTCGCCAAGCCGGAGAAAGTGAGGGCCGAGGATGGGCGGGGTTGGGGTGAGGGGAAGAGTGTTTGTTATCGCTAAACCGCAAAAAGACAAACTGACTTACCATGGACAAATAAGTATAAGAATTAGTTGTTTAGTTTCCCGTTCTTCCTTTCCCCCGTCACAGTGGTAAACATCATCCTCTGTTTGCTCGTATTTTAGCTTTATTTAGGGAAGAGTGTTTGTTATCGCTAAAACGCAAAAAGACAAGCTGACTTACCATGGACATATAAGTATAAGAATTAGTTGTTTAGTTTCCCGTTCTTCCTTTCCTCCGTTAGTGTGGTAAACATCATCCTCTGTTTGCTCGTATTTTAGCTTTATTTAGGGAAGAGTGTTTGTTATCGCTAAAACGCAAAAAGACAAGCTGACTTACCATGGACAAATAAGTGTAAGAATTGGTTGTTTAGTTTCCCGTTCTTCCTTTCCTCCAACAGTGTGGTAAACATCATCCTCTGTTTGTTCGTATTTTAACTTTATTTACTCGTATCGTCGCTGGTAAAAGTTTAAAAAGAAACGACTGACTGACAACTGACAAGAATACCTACGCATCGCTCTCCTATTTTTCCTTCCTTTCTTCCTCCTTTCCATCACTGGGGCAAACAACATCCAATTATTTACTCGTATTCTAGCTCAGTGACGTTCTTTAATCGAATGTCACCTTGTTGTGCACCATTTCTGGAGACATATTGCTGCCGTTCTGGTCGCTGCCTGACTTTTCACGCACGACAAATCACACAGGCTCCCCAACGCAACAATCGTGCATTCAGACGGACACACAGACAGACAGACAAACATGGATATATGCAAAGCAACGTTATTCATGAATGGCATTATGCACGCTCTGGTAACGTCCCCCTGCCAGCCGCCTGCAGCCCTTCCGTCCCGCCCTGCCGCCGCGCCGCCTCCGCCCTCCTCCGTCAAACACATTCCAGCACACACACACACACACACACACACACACACGAGAAACTATATATCTTTTTGTTGATTTCTCTTCACGAACAACAACACAATTATAACGTATATAGACAGAGGGTTTCCCATCATAAACTTTGAGGAACAGTGTATATATATATATATATATTTTTTTTTGTATTTCTTATATAAATAAACAAGCAAGCCAACAATACTAATATGTACAGAATTTTATCTTTTAATTTATTCGATCTCTAACACTGATTAAACTAAAAGGAATTATGTGTGTTTTTGATATCTTGAACCAGAGAACGAAACGGCTAACTTTCTCTCTCTTCCTCTCTCTCCTTACGTTGCTCTTCCATCGTGTCCCGTCCCATCTCATCCCATCGCCGTTACCTTAAGGCCAAGAAAGGGTTAATGGGGAAATAAGTACAGCCAGGATCACCGCCCCTCCAAAGGCTTTAATGCTACTGAAAGCGAGTCTCGGAGGCAGAAGCGTTGAGTACAACCAGAGAGAGAGAGGGAGGATTCGGCCCACTATTCTTAAACACTTCGGGGTTTACACACATACATCTGTTAAGGCTTTCGTAGAGGTTGTTGTTGGGTAGTTCCATGGGTAGTTTTATGAGTCAAGTGATAGTTTAGCAAATCTTCTGCACAATGAACGTGAAAAAATAAGAAACAGTGAGAACTCGATCCAACTTCTTTGTGGCAGTTGAAAATATTTATTGTGAAAGTTGAAAGCGTCTGAGAAAACGGACTGAGAACTTAGCTAAAGGCAATTCAGTTCAGCCCACGAGTCAAGCCCAAACCACAGCCTCTTAGCTCTTGGCATTGCATAAACATAAACATAAAAAAATCAAACGAACCGCGAAGAGGAAACCCAAAACCCGCCTCGCCTATTCTTAAAAGCGACGGTAAATATGAAAGCTTTGTTCTCCCTCCCTCGCTCGTCGAAGTAAATCGTTCTGCCGCGGGTAAAGCATTCGATACGGAGTGGCACGGACGGAGAGAAAGGCGGAGTGACGCAACGTTGGGGCGTGAGGCGAATGTATGAGGGGGCGGCGGCGGCGAGTGTATGGGCGGGACGAGAAAGGCTAAGGAAACAACACAGTACAAGGAGAGAGAGAGAGAGAGAGAGAGAGAGAGAGAGAGAGAGAGAGAGAGAGAGAGAGAGAGAGAGAGAGAGAGAAAACACCAGTAATGTCTCTAGGTACAGACACTTGAAGGAAACAACTGAATAGAAATGACAGAAAGAGAGGCAAGTTAAAATGAGAACCACTGTGAAAGAAATGTAAAAAATAATCGGAATACGAGAAAAAAAAAAACGACACAGTGAGATAAGAAAGCCAAGAGAGAGAACAGAAATGGATAAAGTCTCTTGGTGCAGAAACTTAAAGAAAACAACTGAATAAGAAAGACAATTAGAAAAATAACTAAAATGAGAACCAAAGTGAAGGAAATATAGAGAGATAAGAAAACTAAGTCACATAAAAAAAGAAAGACAGAGAGAAAGAGGAAAGATAAATGGAGCCTCCTGGTATATTGAAACTTTTAAAGAACGGAATACGAACAATAAAGATAAAATAAACAGTAAAAATGAGAGCCAAGGCGAAGGGAATGTAAAGAAAACGGAATATCAGAAAAGGACGAGAGAGAGAAAGAGTGAGATAAGAATACTAAGCCCCCCACCCCCCCTCACCCCCCACGCACCCTGAAAGCCCTCCCAGATCATGCCGCTCAAGATGGCAGCACGGGAGGGAAGACGAGAGCACGGCCCTTCACGGTTCACTGGTTGGCTGACGGGACGCAGTCAAGCGCGGCCACACTCCCCCACCCCCTCCCCGGCACGCACGTTCTCCCGGCCCGCTCGTTGACCGCACACACACACACACACACACACACACACAGAAGCGGTAGTAGTAGTAGTAGTAGTAGTAGTAGTAGTTTTAGTTTTAGTTGAAGAAGATAAAGAAAAAAAAAATTGTAGAAGTAGAAGTAGCAGTAGTAGTAGTCGTAGTAGTAGTAGTAGTAATAGTAGTAGTAGTAGTAGTATTTGGTTGTAAATTAATAAAGCAAAATGCTCAACAAAAACAAAACTAATAAAACGCGAGACAGTTTGATTTGAGTTATGGAAATACAAGTAACATTTGAAACCTAGCAAAACAACACACACACACACACACACACACAAACATTCCCTCGGAGCATCCACCCGACACGCTAATTAACCGCCGCCTCCTGCCCCTCCGCACTACGTCCCGGCAGGAGCAGCGCCGTGACGCCTGTGTCTGCGTCGCGGGCTCCGAGGCGCGTCAGGAGGCTGCCGTGCCTGTCTGTAACCAAGGCGGGGCGGCGCGGCGGGGAGCAAGGGGCATGGTAGTTACTGGGGCAATGAAATGGGGGGATGGGGAGTCGGGGGTTCCTGGGGTGAGCAGATAGCGAGAACCTACACAACAACACTGTATACAACTACTATTACTACTACTACTACTACTACGACTACTCCTATTGTTACTGCTTTCTTTACCCCTATTGTTCTTCCTCTCCTTACCCAGCTTCTTTTCTTGCTTTACCTATGAATAAAACACAAATAAGTAGGGAGTTGGAGCGGAAGTTTTATGATTAAGGAGAACTTTGTGTTACATTAGAATGCTCAATGGAATGATGGTGTGGGGATGTGGTTGTTAGAGGTGACAATACCCCTCTCAAACCCCTTAATTCACTATAACTACCACCTCCACCACATCCAACACCTGCCCTGCCGCCACACCTCCCCACCGCCACCCCAACTCCCCCATTCACTACAACCCGGTCAATCTTCCCCCCTCACCACCACCACCACCTCCTCACCGCCTCGCCAGGACCACCACCACCACCACCACTTGTGACCTGCTGAACACGTACGTCCCGCTCAGCACCGCCAGTCACGAACGCTGCTGAGGCTGTCGACCTGCGTGACCCGCGCGAGCATTACACTTAACGTGCCTGCCTCGCCTAGGTCTACATTCCTTCAAGCCCTTGCCGCCCGTTCCACCGCCTCATCGCCCCGCCAGTCCCGCTCGGTGACTCCTGCGATACCGTTCCTGTGGTGATCTTCGACTCAGGTTCCTTTAGTCTGCTTTGAGATGTGGTTGATAAGTTGAAGATACACACCACTTTTTCATGGAACACTATGTATATAATCGTTTTCTCTTCTTCCCGGGTGTTTTTGTGCTTTGAAATGTGGTTGATAAGTTGAAGATACACACCACTTTTTCATCGAACACTTTATATAACCGTTTTTTTTTTTTTTTTTTTCTTCGCGTGTGTTTTTGTACTTTGAAATGTGGTTGATACGCTGCAGGTCACGTCACGTTCTCACGCAGCAGCTTACAAATGTTACCGATTTTCCTTCTTTGTTTCAGTTATTTCCTCGTACTCACTTATTTTGTCTTCTCCTCGTTAATTTAATGGCCGCAGTTCAACCAATTTCACATCAAACATTACAACCGATTTATTACGTTATTTTTTATCATTTATATTGTTTTTTTTTTCTTAATTATCGAGCACTAGCCAAAAGAATACTAAACATAATAACGTCCTTTCTTTAATCGTTGTTGTTTACCATGAATCACAATCTATCAACAAACAATAATAAACATATACATTGTTGATTGCTGTCGTTTTTATGAGATTTATTTTAAGATAATAAAAAAACTAAACTAAATAAAATGTCACCTTTCTTTTTTCGTTTCCTTCCCAAGCCTCGCCGTTCCTCCGCCACGCGTCGCGCACATTTAGCAAGAAGGAAACAGACAGCTTCCATCCGCCTCACTTCCCGCCGTCGTCGCCACATGCGCGATTCATGTCCAGTACGTGAAAAGTTCTCCTCCCGTTTGTGCGAAGCCGCGGCGACATGAATGAGTCATCGGCGCCTTGCATGTATTACCGCGGCCAAGTAAGCAACGTGGAGAACACTTTTTTTTTTTTTTTTTTTTTGTGTGTGTGTGTGTGTGTAAATTCTATATTTTTCCTGATTGTTAACACTGCCGATGCTGATGATGATGCCAACTATAATTTACGAATAGCTAACGTGAAGAAATATACGGAATTATTCATTAACATTACTAGAATTATATTTAGTAACCCACGGGCATTGTTCCGCGAGGCCAGTGGCGTGGAAAACGTGAATGCGTCATGAGTGGCGTTATAATTAAAAGCTTCGTCACGAGTTGGCATTAATACGTGTAATACCATAATACCGTGAGCTCTTGTGACAATGACATGTTGGTAACGGTGCACAGTGAATGGGACCTGCCTGGCAACACTGGTTTCGTCTACCTGAACTCACGTCTAGCTAGTCATGCTTCCTCACTTCAGTTCACCTCAGCTCACCTGCCTGCCTCGTCTTGCACCACCTGACCTTACCGTACCTTTGCTCTTCTTCCCCTTTTTCCTGCCTCGATCAACCTGCCTCACCCCTTTAACCCTTTCGGCTGGAGTGGTTAGAATATTAACCACTTGTTCTAACGAATCCCCTAGACTATTGTAGCAGTGCGCTTCAAAACTGACCACCCTCGTGCGTGCTCAGTGACCGTCTCTTCACGTTCCCGCGCTCTGTTGCCCCAGAGCATGCATTATCAGACTACAACTTGATGTGGAGAGGTGAAGATGGCGCTTCCGGTAAGTGTTTTCCTTTGTATTTTTTTGTTTTGATGTGTAATTATATCATGAATGTTTTAGACGTTTCTATTATTGAAATTATACCAGTTCTTTGTCATAAAAATGTGTATTATGACATAAACCTCATGTCGTAGTATTTATATAGCCTAGTGTGGTGGTTAATATAATGACCACTACCACCATGCCCCAGAGGGAGTAATACTTCTTTGGCTCAGAATAAACAACCATTACAATGTAGAACTAACTAAATAGAGCCACTGCATCGTATTTTACAAGGTCTAAATAGACTATACAATTTTTGTTTGTCAATATATAATAAATAAATAAATAAATAAATATAAATATATTTATATAGAATCACTACCGCCATTCCTCACTGGGTATATGGGATACATATTTTTATAAAACAAATAGTCAATATTTACGAAACAAACTGAAAGAAGTTTAGCCTACTTATCATACGATGTGTTGTATATGTTCTTATTAGTATATATATATATATATATATATATATATATATATATATATATATATATATATATATATATATATATATATATATATATATATATATATATATAACATTTTTCAAATTATTATCGTGTTTCGAAGATGGAAAAAAAAAACCGTTTGATGCTTACAGTAAGACTATTAGAGCAATCAGAAAAAAAACATTTTTAAAGCCTATCTCATGTATTTTTATTTTGTTTCAGAAACCAAACTCAAGAACGAGACTGACAGACGATGAAATCAGGGATATACTCGATGCAGATGTTGTCACTGATTTTCCTATTGAATCACAGGACGAGGAGGAGATTTCGTCTTATTCTTTTTTGTTCTGATTTTTTTTGAGGATAGACTAACCACTATGGAAGATTCACCTGATGTTCTATTGCAAGCTTCGGACTTCATGCTTGCTGCGCCTGCTAGCCCATGAATCACACTAATTTTGAACTTTTTCAAAAAATAAAAACAAAAATACCATAAGAAATAAGACTTGATAAATCTGATCACCTTCCAACCAGAATTGAAAGACACATACGATGTAATTACTGCAGCACAAAAAAATGATTCGAACCTCATCGCACTATTTGGGAAAGCTCAGTTTACGAAGCTCCACTGCTCAATAACAAAAGGGGATGCTTCACAAAGTTTCCCAGTGTTGAAAAGTAAGACTAGAATATATAAACCAAATAAAATGTGAAAGTAAAAGAAAAAAAAAAAAGTGTACCATGTAGTGCCTATAATTAGAATGAGGAAGTCTCAACATTACAGAATTTGTTTTATTGTTCTAATTAAGTTTTCCTAATTTTTTTCATATGGAGGTGCATTTTATTATATCTATGAAGTTTATTATACTAAATACTTAAAAACTTACATTTAATGAATAATTTTCTACAAGGAATATTCAATTTTACTATATTTTTTATCCCGTACACTGTGTGGCAGTGGTTATTTTATTAACCACCCTATAATTGTGTAACTAATAAATTTTCAGGCAAAAAACTGGTCAATAACATTTTATTACCCTCAATGCATTACATAAAAGCGAAATATAAGAAAATTTTCACAAAGACAAAAAAAAGTTTCTCAAAGGGTTAAATGCCTTGCTACCCATGCTCTCTCACCTCACCTCACCTCACCTCGCTTTCCACTTCTCTTTCATTTGCTTCACTCGCCCTGCCACTCTGGGCCTGCCTCTTTCTCCGTAAAGTTACCTTCATCTTCCCTCTTCCTCCTCTTGCTTCATTTCTCTTAATAATAATTGCTTTCCCTGTTCTGTCCTGTTCCATCTGCTGCCATTATCTCTTTCTCTCCCTCTCTCCAACCTCCCGTCTTTACATTTCTCCTATTAAATTTCCCTTCACGTCACCAAACCTAACCTAGCCTAACCTAACCTAACCTAACCTAAATACTAACCTAACCTAACCTAACCCAACAACTAACCTAACCTAACCTAACCTAACCTAACAAGTTCGCAGTGTCAATAAAACGTCCCAAAAGCTCGCCGTAACAAGTTTTCAAGTCTCCTTCTCCCGTCACATCTCACTTTATCCCTTCGCAAGTCTCCTCCTCTCACTTCACATGCCTTCGCCTCTTCATAAGCCTCCTCCTCTTGTCTCAACTTCTTTCATCCTTTCACAAGTCTCCTTCCGTCGTTTCTTCTCTCCTCATCACATGCCTACACAAACCCAGAGTTATATCCGCCACCGTTCTCCTCCTCTCACTTCACCTGCCTTCACCTCTTCATAAGCCTCCTCCTCTTGTCTCAACTTCTTTCATCCTTTCACAAGTTTCCTTCCGTCGTTTCTTCTCTCCCCATCACATGCCTACACAAGCCCAGAGTTATATTCGTCACTGTTCTCCTCGTCCCACTCTTCTTCATCTCTGCTTCCCTCGCCTCACGTGATCCCATACGCCTCTCCACTTTTCACGTCCCCTTATTCATCCACCTTCGCCCTCATCTTCCATCATGATGTCTCTACCGTCTACCTATAGTCATTCTTGGTCTAATTTCCACTCTCCACCTCTTGACACCCTCCCCCATTCCCTGTCTTTTCTCCCTCCGACCACATTTAAGTAGGACTTTTTTTTAAATATTTTTCTTAACGCCTGTAAAAAAAAAAAAAAAAAATCCCTACGCATTCCCTTCACACGGACTTCTCGTCTCTAGTCCTACCGCCACACCCCTTACTGGCAGCCCCCCCCCTCCCCCCCCATTCGCAGCTCACTCCCCTTAGTCATGCTACCTCGGCAGTAACCTTCACTCCAGCACACACGCAACGCCCCTCAACACGAACACAATTGCTGTATCCTTCGTTACGCCCTCACGCCTCATCAAAGCTCGCCCCCGCATCCTCCTTCGACTCTCCTATCCTTCTCTCCTTCTCTCCTACTCAGTTACACCTATCCCTACTATTACATATTTTAATCCTTTGCCAAACCCTCATATTTCATCAAAAGCTATATAGGCTGCACGAGGAGACTTAATTTTATATAGCTTTCCATCTCCCTCTTACCTACTCTAATCCCCTTTTAAATCCTAAGTCCTTTATACTTATAGACACAGGCTCAGTTTTCGAATCCAATCCTATACTACACACACTTTCTAGCCTCAAATGTCCCTCTCTTATTCTCTGCCTTACACCAATCCTCACTCCTCGCTTATCTCATGTATAGCTATCGAACTGCCACCCGCAAATGCCTCAGTCAGTCATTCTCTCTCTTCATCATTCTACATAGTCTTAGCACCTTAATTCCCTTTCTATCTATCCGTCTGTCTTCCTTTTATCCCCTCTACCGTCCTCAATACATCTCTCATCAATCATCGGTCATTCCACGTACCCGCATCACACCTGAAAACGCCTCACTTACATAATTATTCACTCCCGCAGTCATTCACTCAGTCACCCATTCACTCACTCACTCACCTACTTATTTCCTCGCTTATTCACTCCTTCATCCACTCACCGCCTCCCTCCCTCCCCCGCTCATTCCCTCATTCACCGCCGCCTCTCACATTCACCGCCCTTACATAAGTCATCTCCCTCAGGACCCGGTTTATGGAAAGGAGTGTGCTGGAGAATATGATGTAATGTACCCTTGCTCTCCTTTCCCTTGCCTCTCTTTCCTCCCTTCTCTTCCCTCTCTTTTCTCTTGCTCTTCCATTCATCGTATTTCCCTCCCTCTCTCCTCTTATACCCTTTCTCTCCTTTTGTTCTTACACTCATCGTTCTTCCCTCCTTCTCTCCTCCTACCCTCTCGTTCCTCCTGTTCTTCACTTCTTTTCTCCTCTTCCTCTCTCTTTCCTTCTGTTCTTCCACTCATCGTTCTTCCCTCCTTCTCTCCTCCTACCCTCTCGTTCCTTCTGTTCTTCCACTCATCGTCCTTCCCTCCTTCTCTCCTCTTCCTTCTCTTTCCTTCTGTTCTTCCAATTATCGTTCTTCTTTCCTCTTCCCTTCTCTTTCCTCCTGTTCTTCCTCCCATCATCCTTTCCTCTTCCTCTCCTCTTTATTAACTTTTTCTCTTCCTCCTTCTTCAAATAGCATAGCACACCAAGGGTAATCATAGTTATTGTTATTATTACTGTTATTGTCATTATTATTATCTTATTTTTGCCATCTGGTTTGTATCGTTCTTCTTTCAAATAGCATAGCATATCAAGGGTAATTATTATTGTTATTGTTATTATCATCGTTATCTTATTTTTATCTCTACCACTATGACCATCACCACCATCATCTTTCCTCAACTACCACCACCATCTATCACTACCATTACCAATATCTACCAGTATCTACCCCCACCATCACCATCACTATCACCACCATTCTTACTACCAACATTTACTCAACCTCTCGTCTTTACCACCACCACCATCATCACTACCACGACCACCACCACCACCACCACCATCATCACTACACGACCACCACCACCACCACCACCATCATCACTACCACGACCACCACCACCACCACCACCATCATCACTACCACGACCACCACCACCACCACCGTATCCTTCACCACTATTTCTTTCAATCTTTCAACTTCATACAGCATAAATTGATTTGCCGCTTGCTGTCAACACACATAAATACAAACAAATGATCAATACACAACACGGGACAGCATTTTTATATTCTCACTCGCCATGAACAATAAACAAAACAAAAAAACAAATGCGTGATAAAAGTTACTACACATATATTATTAATTCTACATGTTATTTTATTTATTTATTTATTGCCGTTGGACGATGAGGCGAAATAATACTCCTTGGATGTAAATAATGATATAAAACGATAATATAAACAAAACTAAATAAAAATAAGTCCAGAGTAATATAGAGCATCGAAATGGACAAAAATAATAATAAAAAAATGATGAAATTAACAGAGTAGGAGTAACACAGTGAATCGAAAAGGACATATAATGATAATAAAAATAATAAAAATAACAAAACTAAATAAAAGCAAAATAAATGATAAAAAAATAAAAATAACAAAACTACATAAGAATAAAAGCACAAAGTAATGCAGAAAATCAAAGTGGACATAAATAATAGTAAATAAAAACGAAACTAAAAAAAAATAAAAGCACGAAAAAATACAGAAAATCGATGTGGACATAAATAATAATAATAAAAAAAACGAAACTACGTGAAAATGAAAGCACAAAGTAATACAAAAAATCGAAAACAATAGTCATGCACGAATTCGCTTCCCACAGAGATTGGATTCATTAGTCATATGCAGAACGCGACTCTCTCTCTCTCTCTCTCTCTCTCTCTCTCTCTCTCTCTCTCTCTCTCTCTCTCTCTCTCTCTCTCTCTCTCATTTCCCTTTTTTTTATTCGCTCCCAACGAACCCTCGAACTGTTTTTTTGCGATCGATGGACAATGGCGCAGCGTCACCTCCCTCCCCTCCACTCCCCTTCCAAACCCAATTAAATTCATATCGAACCTGACCCAACCTAACCTTGCAAAATCTCCACATGGACACCAGAGCAGTTTTACGATCAATGAACAATACTACAATACTAACTCCTATCTTACCTTACCCTAACCTAACCTACAGTAACCTTGCCTAACCTAACCTTACACAATCTCTACATTGACACCCACGGCAGTTTTACGATCAATGGACAATCACATCCCCCCCATCCCCCATACAAAGCAAACTATACCTACCCCACTCAAAACAAACTAAACCTACTCTCTTCTTTCCTTCTGTTCTTCCACTCATCGTTCTTCCCTCGTTCTCTCCTACTACCCGCTCTTTCCTCTCTTAACCTAACTTAACCTAACCTACAGTAGCTTTGCCTGACGTAACCTTACTAAACCAAATCATGAATACAGTAACCTTCCCTAAAACCTAACCATAAACACCCAGAGCGGTTTACAATCATTAAACAATACTACAGCCACACCACAGCTAAACAAATCACAAACTAACTCAACCTTCAATATCCTCACCTATACATAACCTTACCAAACCAAGCCATTCACACTCAGAGCACTTTTACGATCACTGGCCAACACTACACTCACACCCCAGCTAAACAAAACCTACCCTAACCCATCCTAACATATCCTCGCCTCAACAATGAACACCCTGAGTAGTTTTACAATCACTGGCCAACACTTGCGCCACACCCAAGCCAAACAAACCCTTCCCCTAGCCACAGCTACACGCGGGTCTTTCCACCGTAGCATTCTCGGCCTCATGAAAAAGGTGGAGCAACACAGACAACCCAAACTGCTGTGACAAGGAAGTTAATAATTCAGCTTTTAATGGCCAGGCCGGGCGGAGAAGGGGCTGGCTGGCGGCTGGCTGGCTGACTCACTGGCTGGCTGGCTGGCTGCATGGTCGGCTGGGGCGTAATGTATGTCTTGGGGGATGATAAGAAGGGAACGAAGGCGAGGGTGAAGTTAGTGTATTAAGTTCCTGCCATAAATGAAGGAAAAGGATGAGAGAGAGAGAGAGAGAGAGAGAGAGAGAGAGAGAGAGAGAGAGAGAGAGAGAGAGAGAGAGAGAGAGAACACCGACGTAGCCAGTGTGCAAAGGACGTTTTAAAGTGTAACCAGAGCAGAAAGAGAAAGAGGGAGGGAGAGAGTGAGAGAAAAGAACAGAAAGCAAGCACACCCACACCCTCCTCACACCCTCGTCACCTACACCCCCACACCCTGCTACACCTCCAACCAAAACTATTCGAAACTGCAACAAATCTACGAGTATCTCTGGCGGGGAGGAAGAAAGAAAAAGAGAGAAACGGAGGGAAAGCGAGCGGTGGAGAAAGTCGGGGAGCGAACGATGGAGCGGCGGCCTTGAAAATACACGCCATTCTTATCGTTCCGCCGCTTCCAAGTTTTCCCCTCGGCTTCGTCTGACCGCTGGAAGGACGAGGAGTGAGAACCAGCCACCCAGTCAGCCACCCAGTCAGCTAACAAAGCGACCCAGCATGTCAGGCAGATTGACAGCCATCCAGCCAGTCAGCAAGTCAGTCAGCCATCAATAAACCCAAACAGAAAGACAATCAGACAGGCACGCAGACAGACAGCCAGACACAAACATCCACACAGAGACAACCGGCCAGACACAGACAGCCAGACACTTACACAGACACAGACAGACAGACACGGACAAGCAACCAGCCAGCCCGCCAGCCTGTTTCACCCTGCGCTGGCCCCAACACCCTCATGAATTGTTCACACGCACCGCCGGCCATGCAGCCCCGCAGCTCTCCTTGAGGACACGCGGCTCGGGGACGGAAGACGCTGCTCCTTCCTTCCCTCGCATTTGCACACCCACGCTTAGCTCCCAGGTAAAGGTGTGATGGTGTGGCAAAAGTGGATCACTGTGCCGTCCCTCCCCTTCCCCTGAACCACTGCTACTATACTGATCATATTTGCCATGGTTTTACTTAAATTAGAACATTTCTACATCGCTGGCTGGGAGACACGCGGCACCGCTGTACTAGGGATCCCGTACGCTGACTCCCCCCACAACCGCACGTTTAGATGAGCCAAAGTATAGTAGACTTAACGTTCAACAGGTGATGGCGAGATGGTGTGACAAAGAGGATCATAGAGATTGAAAAAAATAATAGAGAAAATAAAAACGCTGATCCCCTTCTTGTCCGCGGCGCACCTGACGCTCCCCTCAGTACAGGTGATTCAGAAAAGGATGTGATGAAAGTACTAAGACCCTGAACACTGACAGCCACTTTACCTGTAGGACTGAATGTATGTACACCTTGTTCCGTAGACGTACCTGAAAGTAGAAAAGAAAGGTGTTAATTAAGAAAAATACATAATAATACATAATAATAAGTTTAGGAGTCTTCATCACCAAATATCAAGGGCCAAAACAGTTCGATTAAGTTGCTTCTAAATAAATGTGGAAGATGGTGATATGTGGTAGAAGTGGTGATGGTGGGGGTGGTCTTGGAGGTGGTAGGGGTGATGATGGTGGTGGTAGTGGTAGTGGTGGTAGTGGGGTGTTATCTGCTCTGTGCTAGTGGTGGTGGTGTAATGGTGTGTTATTGGTTATGTAGTATTGTTTTTGTTGTTGTTGGCGGTAGTGGTAGTGGTGGTAGAAATGTTGTGGGTGGTGGTGTGGGTGTCTGGTGGTGGTGGTGCGGTACAGCTGCGGACCAGGTCATGCGTTACGAAGCAGTCACTAAGTGGGGGACAAGGCGGCTATATAGAGATAGAGAGGCCGCCCGCTGGACTCGAGGGCTGCCTGCTTATGACTCCAATGGGCCGCGGCGTGACGTCAACTCGGCCTTCCTGTGACTGTTATAGCGGCGGAATAATGAATAACTGTCCTGCGTATGTGATATAATGACTGTTAGCGGAAATAATATATAAGGTTAATCTAGAGTATCATGTTAATATAAGTGAAAAGGGAAAAAAACCAAATACAATATGGGAAAAAATCTAAAATGAAGGGAAAATGTAGTATAAAAGGAGAAACTATAAGAAATAAAGATAAATGAAACTATAAAGCAATATCTCGAGAATGAAAATAAGTTCAAGTAGGAAAAAAAATAATTCAATGAGTCTAAGTCCCAGTCTGCAAAACACACACACACACACACACACACACACACACACACACACACACACGGGATGTAATGCCACACCAGCACGCACGCAAGGGCACACTCAAGGGCGGACACACACACACACACACAGAGAGAGAGAGAGAGAGAGAGAGAGAGAGAGAGAGAGAGAGAGAGAGAGAGAGAGAGAGAGAGAGAGAGAGAGAGAGAGAGAGAGAGAGAGACTAACGAGACCACGACTGAAAATTTCATGGCTACAGCACTCGAGTTTGACACCAGAGTAAAAAAAGAGAGAAAAAGAGAGAGAGAGAGAGAGAGAGAGAGAGAGAGAGAGAGAGAGAGAGAGAGAGAGAGAGAGAGAGAGAGAGAATAAAAAATCACACGATAGTTTTCACCTTTCTTTCACCTCCACACACACAAAAAGAAACACTTCACACTTTCCTCCCGATCACACACACACAAAAAATCCCAGTCACTAAGGAAAAGCATCAAGTAGAAAAGATAAATATTTGCAAACGGAAAAAAAGAAAAGAAATAAAACATACCCGACAGAAAGACAGACATAGACACACAGCAACACACACACACACACACACACACACACACACACACACACACACACACACACAGACAGATAAATGACTGGCTGTTCTCTCTCCACCCTCCATTGTAACCTCCCAGAGCTGTTTCCTGCATGCTGTCGGACTCCAATGTAGCACACACACACACACACACACACACACACACACACACACACACACACACACACAACAGGTACCTCATTCCCCCCATCCCTCAAAATTACTAGCGAATCCACATTTTCGTTCACATGATAATTTCCGCGCTTCATGTTAGCCGTCGGAATAGCCATTAAACTTATTCACATTCCTCATTAAGTGTGGGAAGGAAGGGTTCAAGGCTCGTACTCGTGGTGGGGAAGCAATGCATTAAGTGTGTACGGCTGTGACGGGCAAGACTTAAAAGGGAAACTCAAATAAAGGTAACCAAACAGCAGGTAAGGTAATTAAGAGGAAGAGGAGGTGCAGGTGGAAAAGTTCAGGTGAGTGAGTTGAGTGAGTATAGGAAATGCAAGTCACACAGGTGGGAGAGTCGTGTGTGTGTGTGTGTGTGTGTGTGTGTGTGTGTGTGTGTGTGTGTGTGTGTGTGTGTGTGTGTGTGTGTGTGTGTGTGTGTGTGTTTGCTGAGTGAGGGTGTGGGTGTGAATGACGTGTACAGAGGGCCTGAGGTGGGTACGGTAAAAGGTGACAATGTGACTCCGCTGCGAGACTCTATTGTAACTCTTTGATGAGGGATGTGTGTGTGGTGGATTTCTCTTGCAGTATGTAGGTGTCAGAGGCTTGGTGGTGGTGGTGGTGTGGTGTTGACTGTGCAGGTGAAAAGCATTGTGGTTGTGTGGTGGTGTAAATGCTGGTGTGGTTTGGGTGAGGGTATGCTGCTTTGAATGCTGTAAGGCTGTAAAAATTGCTGTTCATAAGTCTATGTGTGCTTACGGTATGTACGTGTGTATGTGTGTGTGACTGATTTATGAGGCCTGAGCGTGGGTAAAAGGCAGGAGTGGGCGCCGGTGTGGGTGTTGTGTGGTGTGGACGGGATGTGTGAGGCTGAATACATTGTTCTTTCATGTGTGTGTGTGTGTGTGTGTGTGTGTGTGTGTGTGTGTGTGTGTGTGTGTGTGTGTGTGTGTGTGTGTGTGTGTGTGTGTGTGTACCTGGCTGGTGAACTCTGTGTGGGTGGGTATCTAAGGCGTGGGCGCTGGCAGGGGTTGATGACCAGGTAGCGGCGACGCCCGGGGCATCCTGTGACCAAACACGTCCCTGCCTGCTTGCCGAACTGCTTCCCTGCCTGCTTGTCTATCTGCCTGCCTCTGTCTCTGCTCACAAACCTGTATTTCCATTCACCTGTCTGCCTTTTACCTTTTTATTTATTTGACTATCTATCAATCTGCTAACATACCAGACTGTCCATTTACCTGTCTGGCTTTTTACCTGTATATTTTGTCTGGCTATCAATCAATGTGCTTCCTTGAATGTTTACTGGCTGCTTGGTTGTTTGTTTACCTGTTTGCCTGCCTCTCTGTCTGTCTACCTGTCTTTTTTTATGTCTATATACCTGTCTGTTCGTTTACCTGTTCGTCTTTATCAAGGTAAGATTGCTATGTTACCTAACAGAGGGAAGCACAGTCTGCCCTGAGGAACGCCACACCAACTCTTTTCAGTTCACCAAATCAAAGATAAAAGACAAAAAACATAAAGGAAAGGAATGAATGTGTTGCACCGAGAGATAATGAATGTGTTATAGCAATCTCCTTCGTTCACATTAGGCTGGTTAATTATTCTTACCAACTGCAATGGCTTCAGGACCCGGCGCAGTTAAATCTTCGTGAGTCCAGAGAATTACGTTTCACTCAACAGAATGCGGAAAATCGACAAGGTAGTCTAATTTACACCCGTGCTTTTCTGTGTGTGTGTGTGTGTGTGTGTGTGTGTGTGTGTGTGTGTGTGTGTGTGTGTGTGTGTGTGTGTGTGTGTGTGTGTGTGTTCCTATTTAGCACAAGGGAGTTATTTTCTCTTTTCTTCAAGCTGTTTTTTCTTTCGGCCGCTTGTGGAAGGCCCGACGCGGTTCTTCAACGTGAACTCAACCACCTCCGCACACCACTCTTTCGCTGCCTCCACCCGCGCCTCCGTCCTTTTCATTAATCAAGGATATAGTATCAGAAGAAGAAGTGGGTTAATGGAGAAGGTACAGGCGGGGGAGAAGGAAAGACACTAGTATAGCTGTATAGTGTAGGTCGTGCCATCCACCAGTCACCCTCACTCACACTCCCTCCTGCCGGCGGCCCTCAGCTCGTACCCTCTCTCCGTGTTACGTCGAGGCGCACCTTCGTCCTCAGAACACAAGGATATTCGATACCTTTGTTCCCGGCGCGAATTTCCGTCAACTAATGCTTTAGTATCCGATCAGCAGGTTTTGTAGTGTAAGCGCCTTAGCAGAAGCAGCTTACCGTCGTGGCGTTCAGGTGAAGCGACTCTGAAAGCACATTTACTAAAATATTCAAGAGCGTCGTTACACTCTTGGCTTTGCACTACACTGAATAGACTTTATTAACATAGCCTGCGCCGCGTGGCTGTGGAGGAAAGGCTTAAAACCAAACGCACGAGAATTTGACGTAAAAATACAAGCGAGTTAATATTTTCACACACACACACACACACACACACATCCCGCTTCCTGGGTGTGCGTGGGTGTGGGGTTCCAGCCGTAACCTAAGAAGTCACCAGAGCTCCAAAGTTCATGCAAGGAGGGTATTGGCTGGGGATAGCGAGTTTAGTGTGTGATCAGACCATGATGATGATTTACACACACACACACACACACACACACACACACACACACACACACAAACAAACACACCTTGGCGGATCTAATAAGGGCACTGACTCCGTGTGACTTCTGAGCACAGAGAGAAATTAAGATAATCCAATTTTCACGCTGTTTTCCTCGGCTCCCCCAACGATGAATGCAAGTAAACATATTAAAAGAGAAAAGGAGGCGCTGCAAGTCCCTCTTCGCAGCATGCACACTGGGTCGGTAAATAAGGTCGAGCAACGGTAATACTTTCCTGGAGCGGCGGAGCTTAAGTCTTGGTGATGTACGGAGATAATTTGATAAGCCCGGCGTTTAGGGAATTAAGGTCCACACTGCTGAAAGCGGAAAATCGGCAAACTAGTTTAATTTAGTACAACCATCGGTATAACTTTTTGTGTGAGGCGGTGCACTGAGAGAGAGAGAGAGAGAGAGAGAGAGAGAGAGAGAGCAGAACGAGAAAGTTACACGTATCTCAAAATATCATGGTAGTTCACACGCTCGCCCCGCCTGGACGAGCTCAGCCTCTCAAAGCTGCAGCGCCAAAGCTTCCCGCGGGGCCAAACTTTTGTGGAGGGAGTCTTGCGCGAGAGGTTCTTTCCGCGTCCAGACTGTTTGGTTGCCTGTCTGCATGCCTACTACGTCAGTCCTTCACAAAATTTAAAACTTTACGAAAATATCAATAAATCAAGGGTATTAGTAGTACCACATTTATAAGGACATCTTTATTCCTGTCCTACGTTTCCATCGATATGTCTACCTAGTTGTCTTCCAAAACCTGCTACGCTTTGAGTCTTCACAGCATAATCAAAACGTTAATTGCAGTGCGCATAATATTAACAAACTGATCTTCTTGAACTTTCTTGAGCTATACTATTACAGGGACAATTATCATTCTGGATGTACCCACTAGCCCGCAAAAGTGGTTCATAGAAATCTCGCAGGGAAAGAGGTCTGCATAATGATATTTGGAACCTGTTTTCTTTATTCCTTCCATCCTTCCTGTGTTTTTTTTTTCCATCCATCCTTGTGTGTGTGTGTGTGTGTGTGTGTGTGTGTGTGTGTGTGTGTGTGTGTGTGTTGATTCTCCTCCTTTGATCTTTCTTGTTTTGCTACTTTCCTCGTAGAGATAGTTTGTATAATACGGGCGTTATATATAAGTAATTTAGTTAGGAGATTGTACTAGTATAGCTCACAAGAATAAACTCTCATATAGTGTTTCCTTATCCTACTTATTTCCTTATTTCAACAAAGGCGTCAACATCACAAACGCAGCGTGAAACATAATAAAAAGCCGTCTGGAGGTCACAGGGTAATGATATCAACCAGGCACCTCGCGCAGCATTACCGTACCCCGTGTCTCCCCTCGCTGCCTCAGGGCGCCGCCAAGACTCACAGGATTCTAACACCCTAAGGACCCCAAGGAGCTTTCTTCGGGAACACCACCACCACCACCACCACCACCACATCCCTGAGGCAGTGAGAGGAGTTGGGTGAGGGTACTGTTCTCTCTCTCTCTCTCTCTCTCTCTCTCTCTCTCTCTCTCTCTCAATACAATCACGAGTTTAGTTATTGCTGGCCAGATGGCGCGGCGTCACAACAGGGGATTGGAAACTCTATGGCGGAGGAATACAAAGGGACAGATTCTCTCTATGCTACGTACACAAAGTTTCCATCACACACACACACACACACACACACACACACACACACACACACACACACACACACACACACACATAAAAGGAATCTCCGAGGCAATAATAAAAGACTAAGGAACAAAGACTCCCTGTTTGAGATTGCAGTCAGTCAGTCAGTCAGGAGGATAGTTGCTCAGTCAGTCAGTCGCTCAGTTAATTATTACATGCTCTCTCTCTCTCTCTCTCTCTCTCTCTCTCTCTCTCTCTCTCTCTCTCTCTCTCTCTCTCTCTCTCTCTCTCTCTCGCACACACATCAACGTTATCAAGCTTTTTTCATATCCATTTCCTGCACTCAACATTTATTTCCTCGCGAGTATATGCCCACGAGAGTATTATTATTATTATTATTATTATTATTATTATTATTATTATTATTATTATTATTATTATTATTATTATTATTATTATTATTATTATTATTATTGTAGTTTCAACGCTCATGTCTCCTCCCTCCTCTGCCTTCCTCTCTCATCTCCAATCCTGCTCTCGCTCATTTCCTTTCCCCTCCTTCTCCTCCTCCTCTATCATCCTCCTATTCTCCCCTCACCTTTGCCGCTCATCTCCTTTCCCCTCCTCTTCCTCCTTCCTTTTCCTCCTCCTCTCCCATCCTCCTATTCTCCCCTCGCCTTTGCCTCATCTCCTTTCCCCTCCTCTTCTTCTTTCCTTCTCCTCCTCTCCCAGCCTCCCAATCTCCCCTCATCGCCTCTACCCCTCTTATTTCTTCTCCCTTCCGTCCCCCTTCTCTCCTCCCCCCTTCGTCGTCCCCCCCTGCAGCGTGTAATCATTCCGCCCTAGCAACGGTGCCCTCGTGTTGGCGGCCTCTGTTCCCGCGAGTCCCGCCTGGAATACTAAGACGAGGCGACCGTCCTATACCCAGAGGAAGAAAACACGGATTGTCTTGCTCGAACTTCAACGTAAGTATAGCGAATTTGGACGGTGCTCTCTCTCTCTCTCTCTCTCTCTCTAGGAAGTGTGTAATTGCTTTTGTTCTTTCTATTTTCCTTTCTTTCGTTCGTGTTTGTAAATTAATTAGTTGTATGCAGTCTCCGGTACTTCAAGGCGTTCATAGTAGTGTGAGTAAGTTAACCTCAATAAAGTGTTGCTGGTTTTAGATGTCTCGGGCAAATGTAAGGTTCGGTTCTGATATTTCCCCTTGACACTTGAAAGATTATATTTATTCCACCTGCCTCTCTCCCTCCCTCCCGTCTTGCCCTTCATTTTGCCTTCACTTTCGTCCTGTTTCATGTCACTGTCTGTCCTTCACTTCCTCCATATTTTTCCTACCCTCCGCTCCTTCATCCTCCTCCTCCTGCTTCACTTCCTCCTCCGTATCATCCATCGTCTATCCTTTACTACTTCTTCTTTTTCTTCTTCTTCTTCTTCTTCTTCTCCGTTTTCTTCCTTTTTGTCTGTTTTCTTCCTTTTCTTCTTGTTCGTGTGCTTGTCCTTTTTTCTTTTCTTCTTCTTCTTTTTCTTCTTCTTCTTCTTCTTCTTCTTCTTCTTCTTCATCCGTCTTCAAGCCAATTAAGACGGATTTTACGGAGGGGGAAGGAGAGAGAGAGAGAGAGAGAGAGAGAGAGAGAGAGAGAGAGAGAGAGAAGCTTACTCGGTTGGCTGCGTTTGACATGACGTGAGAGCGAAAGCGGGGAAGAATCCTCCTCCTGACGATGAAAGTTCCGCGCCGCTCCCTGCTAAAAGCGTCACCGTACCCCCCCCCCCCCACCCCCCCTGCCGTCGCCTTCCTTCCTTCCGTCTTGATCCGCCCGCTCGCTTAATTTATTCCGTCGTGTCTCAACTTCTCTTTGGCGGGGATCGTCTGCATTCGGCGAGGCTTAAGTGATACGGCGGTGCTGGTGCTCTCCCTCTCCCTCTCCTTCCTCCCCTTCTTTCTCTCTCTAAGAAGTATAGCCGTGCGCCGTCCCCGGGTCAGAGTTTTAAGGTTCAGGTGTTGTTCTTTGCTTTAGCTTTGAGTGTTGCGTCGGGATAGTGTTAGAAGTGTTGTTTTATGTGTTTCTTGGATTTGATAAAGAGTGTTGCTTAAGGATACTGTGTGTTCTAAAAGAGTTATAACGTCGATGTGTTCTCTCGGTTTGATTCCTGGGCTGGTATTACAAGACACTTTCCCATATCACATCAGCTATTTCTAAAGGTCAAAGAGGGGATCAATCGGGTTCTAATGAGTGTTTCTTCAGGTTCACGGTACAGAAGAATCTAATGAGTGTTTCTTCAGGTTCACGGTACAGAAGAAGGGTCACACTACCACCAGGGTCATAGAACTTAGTGTTGCGCTCCGGTGTTTCTACGCTTCATATGACGCCGACACAGTGTACTAGCATTGTCCCAGTGATATCATAGTGGATCACGATATGTTTGAGCAGGCCTACAACAGTGTTCCAGCAAGACTTTAGGAGACTTTAGACTTTTTAGGAGCAGCGAGTAGCGGGCTTTTTTTTTATTATTTTCCTTTTTTTGTGCCCTTGAGCTGTCTCCTTTGTTATAAAAAAAAAAAACTACGGCAGTGTTGCAGCAGGTCCACAGCAGCGTCGCGTGGGTGTTGCAGCAGGCGTGCAGCAGCAGTGTTCAGGCAAGTGTCCCGCTGCCAGGGAGTTGCTGTGTCAGGGCAAAGTGCAGCGGCTCGTAAAATTGGAGGGCAGGGAACCCCCCCCCCCCTCTCACCCAACCCCCAGCATGTGCACGGCAACACCCCTCGCCCCCACCTTCCCCGCCCTTCCCATCCCGACGCGCCAGTTTGTCAACCACTTCTTTCCGACGCAACAAACGCCGCCCTCGTAACAACACCCGTGGCATGTAGCAGCGGCCGTGGTTGTGTGGCCCTCCGACGTAAACTATATTTTGCACCCAACCTCACCCCCTTCCCAACCCCCCGCCACCAGCACCAGGCCATCAGCCACTTCTTTCCGACGCAACAAACACCGCGCCATCGCAGCAAAGCTCGTGCCGTGTACATGGAAGCTGCCGTGGTTGTGTTCTGACCCTGGAACGTAAAGTACATATGCATCCCCCTCCCCCCCCTCCCCCGCACCGCTTGCACAACTCAGCGCCAGTTTGTCAACCATTTCTCTCCAACGTAAGTAACAAAGCTGATGGCTGCGTGGAAGGTGCAGTGGCTGGGTACGTGACTTGTGTGCGCGACCTGTCTTGTGTTTCGCTCCTCCGTATAACAACGCAGTACTAAGCAGACCCTCTCAGCATTACCAGAGTCAGTTCCTTGATACACAATAATTCACACCCGGATATTTGTGATTCGAACAGAGCTGCGTTAGTTTGGATTCATGTTCTTGCACACCTTTATTCAGTTGTTTTAACGATGCATTGTGTTAATTATCAGGTGTTTCTCCATTATATTCTAGAAATCATTATCTATATCAAACAAGTAGCTACTCTATGTATTTATTCGCAGTCATGTAACTCTTGGAAATTAGCAGTTGTGTCTATCTGTCTATAAGTCATCCAGACATCACGGCTCATAAGTACAATCAGATCATGCATTGAACAGCAAGAATATCACAATACTTCATGGCCGAGATTACCTCCATTAGCATTCTCGGTCCAACAACTAAAAAAAATGTAATCATGACTGAAAAAAAGACAAACATAATGACAGACAGTTTAACATTCATCAAAATATTTACAACATGGAGTGGTAAAAAGGCATACTTTGGCTAACTGTTAAACTCTTACAATATTAGCAACTATGAAAACATGTAAAGAGTAAGAAAAAATCCAACATATTAATAAGCGTTAAACATTCAAACATTCATTAGGCAAGCCGTTTACAACAGACGCGGTAGAAAGGTGTTTTGATCAGACTACCCTGCGGCTCGGCCCTTACTTACAGAGGCACGAGTCTTCGGTAAAACACACACCACAGTTCGCGGAGAAAAATAAAGAGTAAACAGGCCCTTTGACGCTCACCTAAGCACTCACTGACGCCCGTGATTACACTCCACCCGCCGGCAGCCTCCTCAGGGTATAAAACTCGCAGGTGGAGGGACAGAGAACGCGGCACCTCCCTCCACCCATTCCTTCCCCCATTCCCTTCCTCCTCCACTCCCTCACTATACCTGGCGTTTACTCACTGCTTTCATGTTTCCTCTTCTCTCTATTTTGCTTTACTCCATCTCTTCCTTCCTGTTACACTCTCTCCTCCGCGATTCTCTATTTTTTTTCTGTTCCTCTCTTCTATCCTTTCTCTGCTTCACTCCATTCCTTCCTTCTTTTCTCTCCCTCCCGCTTCTCTCTCTGTTTTCCTCTGTTCGTCTCTTCTCCCACATCCACAACTCTTCTATCTTTTCTTTGCTCCATTCTCCTCTCCTTCCTTTACAATTCTCTGCCTTTCTCTGTTCTTCCCTTCTCCCATCTCCATTACTCTTCTATCTTTTCTTGCTGTGCTCCAACTCTTCCTTCCTCCCTCCTTCGTGATGCTTTGGGTTCGCTCTGCTCTCCTCTTCTCTCATTCGTCATTTCTTTTCTATCCTTCATTTCATTTCCTCCATTCCTTCTATCCTCCATCCCACTCTCCCTCCTACGCGATGCTCATGGTCCACTCTCTCCTCTCCTCTGCCCTGCTCCACCTCATAACCTGTTCACTAATTATATCACTTACTCCCTGGAAAATCTAATCCGATTACCCACAAGTTTTCTTTGATAATTCCGAGTAAGAGCGTCTGAGTGTGTGGGTGTTCCCCTTGAAGGAGGAGGAAGAGGAGGAGGAGGAAGAGGAGGAGGAGGAAGAGGAGGAGGAAGGGCAAGACGCAGAGAGAGAGAGCTTGCTGGAGGGCAGCCAACCAAGACGAAGCAATCTTCCTCTTTTTCTTCCTTCTTCCTTCCTCCTCCTCCTCCTCCTGCTCCTCCTCCTCTTCCTCCTGCTGCTTCTGCTTCTCCAATTACTCTGCGTTCTACATTCCCTCCTCCTCCTCCTCCTCCTCCTCCTCCGTGATTTTTCTTTTCCATACTCACTCCGAACGTTGGATTAATATTTGGTTATCAATACATGGTTTTTTTTTCTCTCTGGGTATTAGGAAATTTGCATTCTCTCTCTCTCTCTCTTTCTCTCTCTCTCTCTCTCTCTCTCTCTCTCTCTCTCTCTCTCTCTCTCTCTCTCTCTCGCACACGCACACGCACACACGCACACACACACACGCACACACTAGCTAGCTAACTACATGCAGCCCCTCTTATTATTTCTTCTTCTTCTTCTTCTTCTTCTTCTTCTTCTTCTTCTTCTTCTTCTTCTTCTTCTTCTTCTTCCTCCTCCTTCTCTCGCAATGACCCAGCACTTGCAATCCTCCGTTTATCTTCAGCTCAATAATACCTTTCAAACTAACTTTCCTCCTTCCTGTCTCATTCCCTCCTTCGCTCCAACACCTCTCCTCCTCCTCCTCCTCCAGACAAGACCTTTGCCCCAATGAGAGAATTTCTGACGTCGAAGGTAACATCAGAAGGAAGAAGAAGAAAGGAGGAAGAGAGGACGGGAAGTGAAGGAGGGAGAGATGGAGGGATGGAAGAAGGGGGAGAGGGAGGGAGGGGGAGGGAGGGGGAGGGATATAGACTTTGTTGCTCTGTCTCTCTTATTGAATTACCTCTGTATCTTAGCTTGAGAGAGAGAGAGAGAGAGAGAGAGAGAGAGAGAGAGAGAGAGAGAGAGAGAGAGAGAGAGAGAGAGAGAGAGTGTGTGTTAATATGCATTTAAATCTCCTCTTTCTCCTCCCCCCCCTACCTTCTCCCCAAGTCCCCCCTATCCCCTCCCCCCCTCCCCCCAAGCAAGAGTACTATGCAATGCCACTCGCTTTTTTTTACATCACCACCATCACCACCACCACCATCATCACCACCACCACCACCACCACCATCAAACCCTTCAAGGACTAACTAACTGCAAAATCCACTCTCGCTATCACTGACGATCCCACCACCACCATCACCACCACCTCCACCATCACCGTTATCACCATCATCATCACCACCACCATCACGAGGAGGCAACACCCATCTATTATTCTCAAGGCTTCCAGTCCATTACTAATCACAGTGTCAGTACCCTTAAGTAATGCTTCTAACTTCGAACTCGTCTCATTTTTTATTCCTTCCGTCAATTTACCCTTTAGTTTGCTCTTCAATTTCCCTGTCCATTATTTATCATTGTACTGTCATGTTTTCTTCATTTCAGTGTTCTGCTTCTTTTCTTCGTTATTTTCTTTCATTGTTGTTGTTGCTGTAATTTGGCTCTTGATTTATTACCTAACGAGCTCTTCTACCTTGCCTCTGAAACCATCTAACCGAATATGTATCGTTGCAATGCTAAGTTTTTTTTACGGTTCTATTATTTCCATTGTCGGTGTTGCTATCATTACCAAACCTGTTCTTTATCTGTCCCTACCATTACCTCTCTCTCTTTGCCTGTCTCATCACTACTCTTTCTCTTTCTCTTTTATTACTAACCCTCTTCTTTATCTGTCTCTATCATGGCCAATCTTTCTCAGCTTCTTTTCACCAACCCTTTTCTTTTACTGACTCATTATCTATCTTTCTCTCTTTTTCTATAATCACTAACCCTTTTCGTCCTGTCTTTTCTATCACCAGTCTTTCTCCGTCTCCATTATCACCAACCCTCTTCGTTCACTGTCGCTACCCTCACCAACCATTTTTATTTCCGTCCCTGTCGCTATCATCACCAACCAAACCAAAACTCAGCCGCCGATGTCATCACTATATACCGCCACCGCCGCCTCACACTCCTTAACCCTCCAGTACATGATTCCTATGCATTGCTTTTGGCTTTTTACGCCGGGTCGCTCGAGTGCACGGACGCATACATTACAGAGGGTGCAGGAACGTTCCCATGCACGCCGCTGAAGGGGAAGAGGCACACCGGGGAAGAACGAATAAGGGAGAATAGGGGAATAGAGGGGAAACTTAATCCATGACAAACTGTGGCTTAACGAGAGAGAGTATGAGGAGTAATTACGAGGGACAAAATGACACGCAGCAAAGAGACATATATATTAAAGATCACATCCACAAGACAAGCTTCATCAGTCCCCTTAGTAACTACACAAAGAGAATGGCCTTGCATAGAGAATTAAAGTGTTATGTGTGCAGAATGGGGAGAGAAAAATGTTTAAATACCCGTGAAAAAGCAGGTAAAGGGAAGTCAAACAAGCCTTACTTCATCCCTCTCAGTAAAGGTCGGAGGGTAAACACACACAAAGACGGAAGGGAGAGAGGGAGGGAGAGAGTGACTGAAGGACACGTTGAGAGGGACGAGTTGCAGTGTGGTATAAAGAAGAAGGGATGAAGGACGAGGACAAAAAACGAGAACAAAGTGACGAGGACGAAGGGACAAGAACGAGAAGACGAGGGAGTATACACGAGAACGAAGGAACGAAAATTAAGAGACAAGGACGAAAAAATCGAGAATGAAGGGAGAAGAGCGAAGGGATGATGACGAGGAGACGAGGACGAAGGGAAGAGGACGAAGGGAAGAGGAAGAAGGAACAAGAACGAGAAGACGAAGGCGTAAGCAGGAAACCAAGTCAGCCGTCCCAAATCCGTCCCGCTAAGGCTTCGTGGGACACGCTCAGAGGGACTAGTTGAATATAGCGAAGGAAAGAAGAGCCGGCGAAACCACCCATCCCGACAACGACCCATGCAGACGCCCACACGCCAGCCATTCCATAACACCGCAGTACAACTTTCACGCACAATTACTCGTCTCCGCCGCGAGTATTAGTGCGGGGAAGTACCGGCAGGACACTCAAGGCTGGCTGCAGGGACAAGTTTTTCTTTATTACCGCCGCGGATGGAGCGAAAAAATAAATGACGGTCCTGGCAGCTGCCCCACCACACGGCCGTAAAAAGTGACCTCCAGCGGAACTAAACATGCACACGTGTGACTTGCTGACAGTGGCGTGACGAGGAAGAAGGAAGAAGGAAGAACATCACCAATTTTCATGATATTTTTCCCGCCCGCATGACTGGAAAATAGCGGCGATAGAGCTGACTGGCGTTTGCGGTGACGGTGGTGGTTGCGGTCATGGGTACTAGTGGTTTGAGGACATAAATTGCGTTCACCTGCGTTGCATCAGAAGACACCACACGTGACCACCATCCCATCTCATCTTAGTGACAGACAGACGGAGAAGTTACGGGATGATTGACGGTTGCGGCGACGGTGGTTCCTGGCGGTTAAACAAAGAAATCACGCCATCCTCGTCGCATGACCACGCACTAAAAGCCGTGGACTCCTTGCCATCAAATCCCAGACTGGCAGGAGGATGAAGGAGGCGCCGCAGAAGTTACATTTGATGGGTATTCTCAGACGTTTTCGCCGCCTCTCACATCAAGTATTTCCAAAGCCTAAAAGGAGATGAATCGGGATCTCATGAGTGCTTTTTTTCACGTTCATGGTACAGAAGCTTCGTCAAACTACCACCAGGGTCATCAAACTACCAAGCCTTGTCAAATATGTGTGTTTGGGCGCCGAAATGTTTTGGGATACGGCCAAAGGAGATGAATTGGGTTCTCATGAGTGGTTTTTTTTATCTTTTTTTTTTTATGGTACAGAAGCTTCGTCAAACTACCACCAGGGTCATCAAACAACCAAGCCTTGTCAAATATGTGTGTTTGGGCGCCGAAATGTTTTGGGATATGGCGTTCTTGGTGACTAAGGAACAGAAAATGGATCCGTCAGCGTTCCATCATGACACCAACAAGCCCTGGACTCCTTCCCATCACATCTGAGACTGACAGGAGGAGGAAGAAGAAGCCACCACAGAAGTTCCAGTTTAATCGACGGCGTCAGTTCCAGGTGGTTAAAAGGACAGAAAATGCATCCCTCAGCGTTGCACCATGACACCAACACGCCCTGGACTCCACCCTCCCGCCCACCGGAGACTGACGGAGGGACGAGGAGGCACCGCAGGCACAAGTGACAGGCCATTCGGGAAACACTTACGCTGCAGGAAGAGGAAGAGGAGGAGACAGACATGCGGGTGACACACGACGGACATTCTGGTTAGTGACGGTGACGCGGGGTAAAATATCCTTCTTCTTATTTATGAATTCTGGACAGGCGGGCGGAGGGGTGATATACAACTACTGTGCCTCGTGTGTCATTTGTTAAGACTGCCGGCGTGTGTAAGGGAGTGTCATGTGTGCTCTTATGACTTGACGCAGGGCCGGAGTCTTATAACGGTTCTGGGAAGTGGTGTCTGCATAAGCCGCTGGAGGGACTAACAGGGCTGAGGGAAGTTAGGAAGCGATGGAAGATGCGAAAAGATGGGAGAAGAGATGAGGGAAGTTAGGAGGCGATGGAAGATGTGAAAAGATGTATGGGAGAAGAGATGAGGGAAGTTAAGAAGCGATGGAAGGTGCGAAAAGATGGGAGAAGAAATGAGGGAAGAAGCGATGGAAGATGTATGGGAGAAGGGAGAGACAGAGACGATGGGGAGAAGGACAAAAAAGAAGTGGGAATATAACTGGAAAAACGAGGGACAAACACAAAGGACAAAGATACAGTGAAAAAGGAAGAAAAGGACGAGAGATAGGAGACTGTAAAGAAAGGAAAGATAGACAATGAGGAAGAAAGGGAGGATGGGATAAAGGAGGAGGGATAGGAAAGACAGATAAATTATGAGAAAGGAAGAAATGGCAAGGAGAAAGAAGGAACGGAGGAGAGGGATAGAGGCATTGAAGAGGAGAGGGGAAAAGGAGGGAAGGAGGGAGAGAGAGAAGCCACGGTAAGTTCTTCAAGCAAACAACGACGAAATAAATTATGAGAAAGAAAGAAATGGCAAGGAGAAAAAAGCAACAGAGGAGAGGGATAGAGAGGCATTGAAGAGGAGTGGGAAGGAGGAAGGGAGGGAGAGAGAGAGAAGCCAGGGCAAATTCTTCAAGCAAACAAGATATTCAAACCTGACGCAGAGACATGAATAAGTGTATAAACATCTGGGGGTGGGGACGGAGCTAAGTGTGAGTGAGGATGAGGGTGAAGAACGAACTAAGGGTGCAGGTAAGGGTGTGCAGATAAGGGTGATAGGGTGAAAATATCTCGCTCCTCCCCTTAAGAGACCCGCAGCCACTACCACTTATTATTCTCCAAGCCGCCAAGTCCCTAACGAGGAAAGTTGCAGTTCGAAAACCCTGAAGATATGAAGAATTTTTAATATCAATTTTTATCCACCCGTCCCCCACCTCTCTCTCTCTCTCTCTCTCTCTCTCTCTCTTCCTTCCCATTTCTTTCCTTTCCTTTCCTTTCCTTTCCTTTCCTTTCCTTTCCTTTCCTTTCCTTTCCCTTTCCTTTTCCTTTTCCTTCCCTTTCCCTTTCTTCTTCCTTCCCTTTCCTCTTCCTTTCCTTTCCCTTTCCTCTTCCTTCCCTTTCCCTTTCCTTTCCCTTCCCTTTCCCTTTCCTTTCCTTTCCCTTCCCTTTCCTTTCCCTTCCCTTCCCTTCCCTTCCCTTTCCCTTCCCTTCCTTCCCTCTCTCTCTCTCTCTCTCTCTCTCTCTCTCTCTCTCTCTCTCTCTCTCTCTGCGCGGCGCTGTCCTGGCTCTTTCTAACTTCCTCCAGACCCTACCCCCCACAAAGTCTCTTGCTTGCGTGATCAGCGAGCCTTGCAAAATTAACCTGCAGCCTTTCGCATAAATGTTTTAATAGGCGCCGCGAGGCTCTGCGAGGAAGCGCTTTCAAAGTTTAGGATCTGAAAGACACGAAGCGGAGAGGAGGTACAGAGCGGAGACGTCCCTTCCTCCCCCCTTTCCACCCCATTCCCTTCCACCACCACCACCACCAACCCATCTTCCTCCTTCCATTCTTCTTGCTCGACTTCTCTCTGTCCCCTTTCTGTCATTCTCAAAGCGTCGTTCATTCTTATGTTTTTTTTATATTTTTTTTTACGGCAATGGAAGGAACTTAACGGCAACAAAAACAGGAAACAAAAAGTCCGCAAAGAGAAAAAAAAAAAGCCCGACAAGACAAAAAAAAAGCTAATACACAAGAATGAGGTAACATACTAAATCATGATAAATAAGTGAGTGGGCCAAGTCTGCCTCATCAACAAAAATAAATACACAAAACAAAACATTAACGGAACCAAATCTACAAAACAAGCTCCCGAAACGTTAATGTCACGGTGCAGGATTCCCTAACTAATAAATGATGCTTGTTTTTTTTCAGGGGAGGGGAACAGTAAAAAGTCGAAAGGGTAAGTGTTGCTGTAGTGCGCCAAACAGGGGATGTAATTAAGTAAGGTGCGCCATTTGCTTGTTTCTTCACGGCAAAAAAAAATAAAAATGATGAGACTTTACAATCACAGCGTGGAAGAGGGGAAGGACGGAGACAAAAGAAGGGGAAAGACTTGCCTAACTTCATCAATCAAGGCGTGTGATTAGCAATGATGGTGGTGGCTGGTGGGTCCTTCAAAAATGTTAATGAACTTACAAACACTTCATAACAGGTAGGGAGACGGAGAAAAAAGAGAGAGAGAGAGAGAGAGAGAGAGAGAGAGAGAAGTGAGATAAAAGAAATTGGAAGACGCATAAATTCATCACCCCAGCAAATGAATGTGATTGGCCATGGCGATATTGGCTAACTCCTTCAAACACATTAAAACTCTCTCAAAACTGTTTATTGCATTCAAGGAGACGAGACAGGGGGAGATAAATAAAAGGAGGTGGAAGACTTGTGTAACTCCATCAGACGAATAGAGGCGATGGACGACCTGTTGTACCTTTGACTTGTTTATTCATACCAAAATTTTTAAACACAAACAGTTCACAGGGGATAACAGAAAACGGAGAAGGAAAACAAAAGCGGAAGGAGGAGGACAAAAGGGGGAGGAGGAAGACAAAAGAGGGAGAAGAAAAACAAGAAAAGGAGCAGGAACACAAAAGGGGAATGAGGAAGACAAAAGCGGAAGGAGAAAAACAAAAGCGGAAGGAGGAGGACAAAAAGGAGAGGAGGAAGACAAAAGAGGGAGAAGAAAAACAAGAAAAGGAGCAGGAACACAAAGGGGGAATGAGGAAGACAAAAGGGGAATGAGAAAGACAAAAGCAGGAACAGGAAGACAAGAGAGGAAGCAGGAAGACAAAAGAGGCAGAAGGAAGACAACAAAAGAGAGAGGGGAGGACTCATATAATTTCATCACGCGAGAAATGCGATTAGCCATGATGCTGTTAGCCCGGCCCTTCAAAGCTAGACTCTAAAACACTCACAAAACAATTCACGGCACACACAGAGAGAGAGGATCGGGAGGGAGGGAGAGAGGCAGAGCGGGGCGGCAACGGAAGAATGGCGCACGAAGACTTTTATCACTACATCAAATGAGGAATGTGATTAGCTATGATGCCGTGTGCTCCTTGATCCAAAGACTTCAAATCGCGCGGAAATAGTTCATAGAGAGGACGGTAACGAGAGAGAGAAGGAAGGCTAAAGAATGATGGACGAAAAATTACAAAACTGCGATGAACGAGAATGTGATAGGAGAGCAATTTGTTCCTTAAAACCCAGAGATAATAAAAGACTTACAGGCAGTTAAGGGCATGCATAGAGAAGGAAAAGAGGGGTAGGGAGGCTAAAGAGGAAGGGCAAAGACTTGTAGTAAAATAAGTAAAACGTTTAATAGAGAATGTGATTAGCCGAATGCTCCTTCAAGGCTTTATAAAATGCTTAGAAAGGAGCAGGAGAAGGGAGAGGAGGAGGAGAGGGAAGAGGGGAAGGAGGGAGTGGGTGTTTTAATTTTATCTGTCCTCCTTCTCCTCCTTCTCCTCCTCCTCCTCCTCCTCCTCCTCCTCCTCTTCCTCCTCCCGGGGCTGTTTCTGGCTGCCTGAAAATGCTCTTAAACTTCGAAACAAGGATGAAAAGTCGCCCTTAGACGCCTCGCTAACCCCTCCTCCTCCTCCTCCTCCTCCTCCTCGTCTCCCTTTGAGTGACTCGCTGCTCGAAGGAAAAGTTTAGGAAAAGGAAAAGTGTGAAATTAAAGACAAAAGACGAATGGAAAAAAATAGAGAGACGAGAAGAGGAAGAAGAAAAAAGCGAAGGAGGAAGGAAAAGAAGTTAGGGGAGGTAAGAGAGATGGCAGAGTGGAAATTGAGAATTGAAAGGAAATAAACAAAGAGGTAAGGTAGAAAGAGATTGAGTGGAAGAGGAATGTCCGGAGAAAAGATATGAAAAAAAGGAAAATAAATACAGAAAAACGAACATAAAGAGGAACTACAAAGGATGAGGAAGAGGAAAACGAATGAAAATAGTTAAAGGGTAAAAGAAGAAGAAGAGGAAGAAGAGGAAGAAGAACAAGAACAAGCGAAGAGAAGACAAGAAATAAAACCAAAGACAAAATAAGAAAAATAAAGGACGCGGAAGGAACAGGAGAAAGAAAAGGGAAAGGAAGAGCGAGATGCAGAGATAATTGGAAAAAAAGAAGACACGAAAAGTTATAAAGAAGAAACTTAAGAGAAAGAATAAATAGGATGCAGGAAAGGGAAAACACAGACACAGACAAAAGGGGAAGGAAACAGACACGGATGAAAAAAATAATTAAAAGACACGAAGGAAACAGAAAAAAAGGGAAAAAAGGGAATGACAAAAAAAAAGGGAAGAAACAGGATGCAGAAAAAGGAAAAGACACATAGAGAGACAAACATAAAAGGCAGAAGACACGGACAAACAAGCAGGAAAGCAGAAAACCCGGACAGGAGCAACAGGAGGGGGGGGGGGGCCCCAGCAGGGGGCCACCATCACGTCGGGAGAGTGAGCGACTCGTGAGTGACAATGTTGCTCCGAGGCCGATTCTCTTCTCCCTTCGACAGTGCGAAGGGAAGGTCCCTTGCCTGCCTGGGTGACGCGGAGGAGGAGGAGGAGGAGGAGGAGGAGGAGGAGGAGGACACCCACTTCACTAACCTCTAACCCTTTCTCTCTTTCTCTCCAGCATTCTTTTCCATTTTCTTTCTCTCTCCCCCAAATTTCATTCTTTCCCTCCCTTTCTCTCTCTTCTTATCTCCGTATTTCTCCTTTTCATGTTACCGTGTGTTATCATATCTCAAATCTCCCTCTCCTTTTTACTCCTTCTCTCGCCTACTTTCCTTCCTCCTCTCCCTCATCTTTCTATCCAATATTCCCTCTTCCTCTCCCTTCCTGTGTCTCTTCCTTATTCCCGTAGATCATCAACCCTTAACCACGAACTCTTTTTATTTCTCACGCTCTCACTTTACTGATTTCTATGTCATTATATTTTCTAATTTTTTTTTCATATTCTTTTTCAGCCCCTTTCTTTCTCACCATCTCGCTTTACTGATCTGTATTTCTCATTCTATTTCCCAACCTATTCCTTTTTTTTTCTTTTTCAAGCCCATTCTTTCTCACCATTTCGCTTTACTGATCTGTATTTCTCATTCTATTTCCCAACCCTATTCCCTTTTTCTTTTTCAACCCCTTTCTTTCTCACACTCTAACTTTACTGTCCTTCATTTCTCATTTTATTTCCCAACCTATTCCCTTTTTCTTTTTCAGCCCCTTTCTTTCTCACACTCTAACTTTACTGTCCTTCATTTCTCATTCTATTTCCCAACCTATTCCCTTTTTCTTTTTCAACCCCTTTCTTTCTCACTTTATTTTCCGACCTATTTTCTTTTTCTTTCCCACTCCCTCTTCTTCATCTGATCCCCATGAGACGTCAACCTTTCTTAACCCTTCACCTTCTTCTCACCGTTCCTTCTCTCTTTCTCTTTCCCTCGTTCCCTCTTCATTTTCTCGTCCCTTACTCTCATTTACTCGTTTCCCTTCTTACCAATCGTTTCTTACTTCCTGATTCTCGTTTAACTTCACCTTTTAACCCTTTACTCTTAACCCTCTTGAAGTCCTCCTCCACCTTATCTCCCTCTTCTCTCTCTTTCCATTTCACCCCCTCACCTTTTCACCCTCCCTTTACTCTCTCCCTCTCATCCTCTCCCCTCCTCCTCCTACTAACCTCCCTCTTCTCTCTCCCTCTCTCAGTTCCCCTCCTACTAACCTCCCTCTCTCTCTCCTCTCTCTCTCCTCTCCCTCTCTCTCTCTCCCTCCTTCCCTCCAGGCACACACACTATACGTTATCACAGGTCAGAGGGAAGCACTGCGTGGGACAGCCGTGCACGTTCAGCTTATATTCAGGAGACTCACGACCCTGGAAACGCGTGCACAGAGATCCGTATTATGTGGAGTCGGAATATCAAGGAGAGTTAAGGGGAGAGTTGAGGGGTAGAGTTGAGTGTTCCCTTCCCCTCACCTCCCCTTCCTCGTTCCTCTTCCCCTTCTCACCTTTCCCCTTCACCTTCTTAGCCTCCCCCCTCCCCCCTTACCTCCCCCTTCACCTCCAGATGAACAATTCCTCCGGCTCAGTCCCTTGCTCCTCTCTCCGTCCCCCTCCTCTTCCCCTCTACTTTCTCTCCTCCTCCCCCTCCCTTTCCTCTCCCCTCCAGGCAAGTCTGTACCTCCGGTGGTCTCATATGAAGTCGACGATGCAGCGATCACACGTGGCCTAAGGGAAGGGTTACACACACACACACACACACACACACACACACACACACACACACACACACACACACACACACACACACACACATGCACAGTGACCTATAAATGGAAAAAGCTTTACTTCTGCAGCGATACAACGAAAATAAAGTGGAAAATATAAAACCCGAGTCGCTCCCTGAAGTTATACTGAAGATTTTTACCTGAAAATTAAATCAAAATAAACGAACAGTAAAAGTCAGGTATGTTGTTTGGCCGTTTGTGTTCACAGTGAAGAATGAAAACAATATGAATTTTAAAGGAGAGACAGCGCATGTCGTTTTAATTAATATATCACAATTCGTTACAAAATATTGAATACGACACACACACACACACACACACACACACACACACACACACACACACACACACACACACACACACACACACACACACACACACACACACACACTCAACCAAATGGGAATCTACACTTACAATGAAGGCAGGATGTACAATAACAATAATGATAACAGCAATAGTTAAAAAGACAGCGTTAAGCATGATGTTCTATTTACACATTTCTCTACCATCTAGGGGAGGCTGTGGCTGAGTGGATAGCGTGACGGCGCCGCGTCCAGGACGACGCGGGTTCGCGCCCCGCCCGGTGCCACAAGCTGGGATTTTTTCAGTCACCGCCGAGTGGCCTAAGACTACCCACGTGCTGTCCAGATGACCACCAATTAACCCAGACTCTAGATTCTTGAATCAAAGATGAGCTCCGGGGGGGCAGCATGAGCCAATGCAAGATGGCGCCACTATAAATACTTGCCTGCGCCACAACGGTAAGATGTAATGGTAAAGGTAAGTAAATTTGACGTTACCGCTTGGAAAGGAAAAAGAAAAAGGTTAAAGAAAAAAAAATATATAAAGGAATTACTAAAAACGAGATAGAAAGACAGAGACAAAGACAGACGTTGAAATTGACAAAGAGAAGAGGAAACAAAGAGAAGGGTTGACAGACAAAACAGGAGAAACAGAGATAAAGACCGAGAGGCAAATAGAGAAAACAAGCGGAAAACAACAGAAAACAAAAATATTGTAAAAAGAGAAGAAAATTGAAGATGCAAAAATCGAGGGATACAATTTCGCTTCAGATGTGCCTTGATAATGAGGATGATGATGACAAACAAGGTGATGGTGATGGTGATGATGATGGTGGTGATGATGATGACAAACAAGATGGTGATGATGGCGGCGTCTCCTTCCTCATCACACAAAGCAATATTACCAAGCAACTGACATCAATGCAACGCCGAGGCAATATTGCAGACCTTCATCACCACGACAACCCTCCCTCTCCCTCTCCTTCTCCCTCTCCCTCTCTCCCTCTCTGCTCACAATACCTTTTCCCTTGGCCTCGCTTTCCTGTTGCTGCCTTGGATACCTTTGTAGCCTCAAAACATCCAGGATCATCATCATCACTATCAGCCAGGTAACAGCCGGCAGGTAAAGGGTGGAATATTGCCTTCCTCCTCTTGCCTTCCTTCCCTCCGCCTCCTCCAATTTCACGACCTGCCAGCCTGCGTACATGTGCTGCCTTCCTTGTGCCTGCCGTGTGCCCTTAGCTGTTTGGTCTTCAGGAGGGTGTTCGTTTGTGTGTTTGTGTTGTGTTGTGTCCGAGATAATATAATGTAATGAAACCCTTGAAGACTTCGTTGTAAAAGTTACTAAATAAACGCCAGATAGAAGAGATAGAGACAAAGACGTTAAAACAAAGATAAATGCAGACGATACATATATACGTAGACAGAAGACAGGACAGGTTGAACATAAGATAGAAAGCGAGAGCAACATCAACAGAAATAGAGAAAATATGATAGAAAACTGAGAAGACTACGAAATTAAAACAATATTGCGTTAGACAGAGAGAGACGGAAAGACAAACAAAGACAGAAGAACATCAATTGAAAACGATATCGAAATAGACAAGAAGAGATCAACCAGGAAGTAATAACTTATAATGAAATATCTCAGGGCAAGGAAAAGCATCCAAATATACTAGAAATCTAATATCGGGACTAAGCGGAAACGGTGAAAGAGACAAATTCAAGGAAGGAGAAAGTGAGACAGGTGAACAGAAGCAAGGTATGGTGGCAGGTGATGTAACGTATAATGAAATCCTTGAAGGGGAATCAGTTAAACATAAATCAGGTGAACAAACAGACGCGGATAATTCACGAAAGGACGGGAACATAGAGATACAATAAAAGAGGAGACAAATTCATGAAAGGACACAATGAGATAAGTGAAAGGAAGCAAAGAGATGATGACAGGTGATGTAACGTAACGAAATCCTTGAAGGGGAATCACTTAAAACATAAATCAGGTGGACAAACAGACACGGATAATACACAAAAGGACGGGAACATAGAGATACAATAAAAGAGGAGACAAATTCATGAAAGGACACAATGAGATAATGAATGGAAGCAATGAGATGGTGACTGGTAATGTAACGTATAATGAAATCCTTGAAGGGGAATCACTTAAAACATATATCAGGTGGACAAACAGACGCGGATAATTCAGAAAAGGATGACAACATAGAGATACAATAAGAGAAAAAGACACAATGAGATAAATGAAAGGAAGCAAAGAGATAGTGGCAGGTAATGTAACGTATAATGAAAGCCTTGGAGGGGAATCAGTTAAATATAAATCAGGTGAACAAACAGACGCGGAAAAGACACAAAAGGAGGATACCATGAACAAACACAATAAAAGACAAAGGGAAAAGTGAACAAAAACAGACCTCAAATAACGTAATGTGAAGCAATCCTTGAAGACCGGGGATAAAGTTACTGAATACACACACACATCAGACGCAGAGAGAGAGAGAGAGAGAGAGAGAAGAGCATAGACAAACAAATAGAAGGAGACGAAGAGAAAGAGAAGGACGTGGAAACAGAGAGACGAAGAGGACACAGGTAAAAGATATGAAAAGAAACAGAGAGAGAAAGAAGGGCGTGGGGAAACAGAGGGACGAAGAGGATACAGGTAAAAGATATGAAAAGAAACAGAGAGAGAAAGAAGGGCGTGGGGAAACAGAGATACGAAGAGGACACAGGTAAAAGATATGAAAAGAAACAGAGAGAGAAAGAAGGGCATGGGGAAACAGAGAGACGAAGAGGACACAGGTAAAAGATATGAAAAGAAACAGAGAGAGAAAGAAGGGGGTGGGGAAACAGAGGGACGAAGAGGACACAGGTAAAAGATATGAAAAGAAACAGAGAGAGAAAGAAGGGCGTGGGGAAACAGAGAGACGAAGAGGACACAGGCAAAAGATATGAAAAGAAACAGAGAGAGAAAGAAGGGCGTGGGGAAACAGAGAGACGAAGAGAAACACAGGCAAAACATGTGGAAAGAAACAGAGAGAGAAAGAAGGGCATGGAAATAGAGAGGAATAGAGGACACTGATACACATGTGGAAACAGACGAAGAGGGAAAGAAAGGAGTGCAGGAAGAGAGACGAAGAGGACACAGGTAAACATGGAAACAGACGAAAAGAGAAAGAACATTGAGAAAAAGAGGCAAAGAAGACACAGATAAACATATGAAAAGAGACGAAGAGAGAATTGAAAATAAACGAAGATCTTGAGACGGCTGATGTTATGCAATGAAATCCTCGACGAGTTTGTAGAATGACATAAATAAACACGAGATGAAGAGAGAGATAGGGACGTGGAGAGACTGAGAGAGAGACTGAGAGAGAGAGAGAGAGAGAGAGAGAGAGAGAGAGAGAGAGAGAGAGAGAGAGAGAGAGAGAGAGAGAGAGAGAGAGAGAGAGAGAGAGAGAGAGAGAGAGAGAGAGAGAGAGAGAGAGAGAGAGAGAGAGAGAGAGAGAGAGAGAGAGAGAGAGAGAGAGAGAGAGAGAGAGAGAGAGAGAGAGAGAGAGAGAGAGAGAGAGAGAGAGAGAGAGAGAGAGAGAGAGAGAGAGAGAGAGAGAGAGAGAGAGAGAGAGAAACGATACTATTTAATAATAATCAATTCATTACAAACCAAAATAGATGCAATATTGAAATAAAAACACACAACAAAAACAAGAAAAAGAAACACACAGACGACCCACACCCAAACACAACACGCACTCCAATCAAGAAAATAAAGAAGAGGAAAAGAAACAAGGAAAATAAAAATTAAATCAAACTAAAAGAACACAAAAATAAATAAACCAATCCCCTGAACGCCTTAACCAATAAACTCTTTCCACCTTCCTCCTCCTCCTCCTCTTCCCCTTCCTTTCTTCCCCTCACCTCTCCTCCCCTCACGACAAACAATACAATAGTCAATCAATACAAGGCAAGGTGTTCATAATTCCCCATTTCCCCTTTGATTCCCCTCTTGGCAGCACAACACGGAGGCGAACTGGTGGAGGGAACGGGTCTTTGGTCTGTCTGCTGGGTCTCCTTTGGTCTGAGTTGGTCTGGACTGCTTAAGACTCCTGAGGTTGGGTCTGATTTCGTCTTAATTGGTCTAGACTCTTTTGGACTGCTGTTTTTTGGTCTGAACTGGTCTAGATTACTTTGGACTGATGTTTTTGATCTGGTTTGGTCTAGACTGCTCTGAATCGCTGTGGTTTGGTTTGGACTGGTCTAAAGTGGTCTCTACTGGTCTGGGTTGGTCTGAGATGGTCTAAACTGCTTGGGACCGTTTTGATTTGGTGTAGTTTAGTCTCAAATGGTCTAAATTGCTTTGGACTACTGTGTTTATGGTCTTGTTTAGTCTGCGTAGGTCTAATCTGGTATGTGTTGGTCTACTTTTGGTCTGCTTCCCACTGGCCAACGCATAATCTCACCTGCCCAATATCTACCCCTTCAAAGATGAGGTGTGTGTTAATTACGAATCACCTAAGGCACCTTACACCTACCTAACTCTCTTTCACTTTCACTTTCCCCTTTCTCTAATAACCCACTTCCATAGGGATATAAGTTTCTCCTCCCTCGAGCCACGCCTCCTTCCCTACCTTTCCTCCCCCTTCCTCCCTATATCATTACGGGCTTCCTCCCTTCTCTTCCTTCCTTCCTTCCCTTCCCTTCCCTTACGCCTTTCACCTCCTGTTTCCTTCTCTCCCCTTCGGCGTAAACAGAATTGCGTTTGTCATTTGATTTGCTCTCTCGCTCACACCAGGAGAGAGAGAGAGAGAGAGAGAGAGAGAGAGAGAGAGAGAGAGAGAGAGAGAGAGAGAGAGAGAGAGAGAGAGAGAGAGAGAGAGAGAGAGAGAGAGAGAGAGAGAGAGAGAGAGAGAGAGAGAGAGAGAGAGAGAGAGAGAGAGAGAGAGAGAGAGAGAGAGAGAGAGAGAGAGAGAGAGAGAGAGAGAGAGAGAGAGAGAGAGAGAGAGAGAGAGAGAGAGAGAGAGAGAGAGAGAGAGAGAGAGAGAGAGAGAGAGAGAGAGAGAGAGAGAGAGAGAGAGAGAGAGAGAGAGAGAGAGAGAGAGAGAGAGAGAGAGAGAGAGAGAGAGAGAGAGAGAGAGAGAGAGAGAGAGAGAGAGAGAGAGAGAGAGAGAGAGAGAGAGAGAGAGAGAGAGAGAGAGAGAGAGAGAGAGAGTGTGAGAGTGTGAGAGAGAGAGAGAGAGAGAGAGAGAGAGAGAGAGAGAGAGTGTCTGAGTGTGTGTGTGTGTGTGTGTGTGTGTGTGTGTGTGTGTGTGTGTGTGTGTGTGTGTGTGTGTGTGTGTGTGTGTGTGTGTGTGTGTGTGTACGAAGGGATGGTATTGACAGGGGTTAAAAAGTGGTGTTGAGTGCGTTCTATTTTGGGTACATGCTGAGGGGAAGGCGCTCGATAATATTCTGTCCATAAATTGTGAATGCGGTATATTGAATGTGTGGCTTTAGTTCTCTCTCTCTCTCTCTCTCTCTCTCTCTCTCATCACTTAGCTGCTTGTTTCCTTGTTTTTTTCTCGATATTCTTACTTGTTCTCATTCTGTCTTCCTTTTAATATCTCTTCTTACTATACATAACCATGCCTTCTACCTTCTCCTACTCCTCATTCTATTCTTTTATCCTTCTTTTCTACGTTCTTTACCGCTGTCTTCTCCTTTCTCCTCCGTTCTTTACCTCCTTCCCCCTCCCCCTCCTCTCTTGTCCCTTTCTCCTTTATTTCTACCATGTCTATCTCGTTTTCTTTCTCATCCCCATTTATATTTTCCCTTTAACGCCACCTGCTTCCTCTCATTCTTCCTCCTCTAACTCGTTTTCACCTCCCTTCCTATCTTCTTTTTTTCCTTTAGTCATACCTCTACACAACTAGCCTTCCTAAACCTCCATTTATATTTTATCTTTTACCTTATTTCCTGCTTCCTCTCATGCTTCTTCCTCGTCCTCGTCCTCATCTCCCTTCCTATCTTTCTTTTTTTCCTCCAATCATCCCTCTACATACCGGCGGCCTTACAGAAACAGCAAAGGCAATCACACGCCGACCAATTGCTTTTCCTCAATCACCATAAATCAAATCCCCTTATGAAGTGAAGCGAACTAGTCTGTTTTTCATCCCCTAACGAAGACCAATACACACACACACACACACACACACACACACACACACGACCTGAAATTAATGGATTGAAGACTGTAAGGATAATAGAAGGACAATGAAGGGTATATAGACATGAAACACATACTTGGAGTCTCACGAAAAGGGATACAAACAAACAAACAAATAAATAAATAAATAAAAATAACAACAAGGAGACGCAAGGTGGTTGGTCGGTCGCATGAGGGTCCGAACTCAGACCCTCAAAAAAGCCAGTCAGTCAGTCAACCAGTCACCCAGTCAGCCAGCCAGTCAGCCAGTCTCGTTATTAAGAACACAACCCGCGGACGAGAACACAAAGGAGCCATTAACAGAAAGTCAGAGTACGTAATAACTGTTTCCCTCCGGCTGGTGACAGTACGCGGGCGAGGAAAGGAAGGGAAGGGAGAGAAGGAAGGAAACAATGATGAGAGGAAAGAGAGATTGAGAAAGGAAGAGATTGCGTTCAGTGGGTGGGAAGAGACGGAAGGAGAGAAAAATGGAAGGAAAGATGAGACAGAGTGGAAGGAAAGGATTGTGTTGGACGGGAAGAGACGGAAGCAAAGAACGATGGAATAAAAGGAGGAGTTCGAGGACGGTACGGACTTGTGACTGAAGGAAACAAAGAAGGAAGGAGAGAAGGATTGAGGAAGAAAGGGAGTGTGTTTAGAAAGGTATAGTTACTTGAGAGGGATAGAGGGAAAAAAGAGGGGAATATTATGGATGGAAGAAAAATGGAAGGAGAGATTGAGATAGAAAGGGATTAGGGATAGAGGAAAAAAGAGAGGAATATTATGGATGGAAGAAAAATGGAAGGAGAAATTGAGAAGAAAGGGATTAGGGATAGAGGGAAAAAAGAGAGGAATATTATGGATGGAAGAAAAATGGAAGGGGAGACTGAGAAAAAAATGGATTGTGTTTAGAAGGAATAGTTACTTGGGATGGAGAGAAAAAAATGAAGGAAAGGAGGGAAGGAAAATGGAGGGACTGAGATAGAGACACGAGAAGTAAAAATGGTTAGGAGATATGCATGGAGGGAAAGACTAGAGGAATAAGGAAAAGATGGCGTCGTGAGAAGGAGGAGGAGGAGGAGGAGGAATAAGGGAATGCTAGCGTCGTGAAGCGGAGGAGGAGAAGAAGGAATGAACACACAAGAGGATGAAAAAGGAAAGGAAATAAAGGTGAGAGGATTAAAGGGGGGCAAGGCGTGACGAAGGGCAGAGAGCAAGGGTGAGGAAGGGAGAAAGGAGGAAAGAAACGAATATTACAAGGGAGAGAGGGTGAGAATGTTAAGAGGAAGGAATGGCGGAGTATTAGGAGGAATGTAGGAATGGAATTAATAAAGTGAAGAGAATGGGATGACGGAGAATGAGGAGGAATGTAGGAATGCAATGGAGGAATGAATAAAAAAGGAAGGAAAGAAGGAAGGGATGAATCAATATAAGAAGGCAATGTAGGAATGGAACAAAGGGTAAGGGCGAGAAAGGAAGGAAGGAAATAAGGAAGGAAGGAAGAAAGGAAGAGATGGTAGTATGAGAAGGGAAAGTACCAGCAGAATGAAGAGCAAAAGGCAAGGAAGGAAGGAATTGAAGGAATGAAGGAGGAAGGAGAGGAAAAGGGGAGAGAGGAATGGGTGTATAAGTGGTAAGGAAGGGGAGGTGGAGGATATAGGAACGGTGTAAGGGGGTAAAGGAGGCAAGGGTGGAGGAAGGGGTTAAGGAGTGGGGGGCTGCCCTTTCCTGACCCCCTCCTTCGCCCGCCTTTCACTCCCGGCGGCGGCACACGAGCGAGTCACGACGCCGCCCCGCAACCTCTACGCCGCTCACGAAGTCCCGTCACCTGCCGCCTGCTACTCCGTCTTTCGCTCCCTTTGCTTCCTAACCTCTAATACATCCATCTCCCTCTCCCCTTTACCTTCCTTTTCTCAGTCTTTCCTTTCTCCTTTCCTTACTTTTCCTTCTTTTCTTTCCTGTTGTTTCTTGTTCTTTCGTTCTTTGTCTTTAAATCAGATAAAAAGTAAAAAAGAAAAGACCAAAGTAAAGGAAAAATGCTTATTCCTGATGGTACAGTTCTGAGACGAGGTAACTGACAGGACTCACAATCACACGTAATTCTCAAACTCATTTCCGTCTTTTCTTCCCTGGCAACTTGCATTATCCCCCCTCCCCTTTACTTCCCTCCAATCTCCCTCTCCCTCTCCTCCAACCCCTCCATCACACCTCACGGAACGGCAGGTGCGCTCAGGTACTCGGTCGATTCATCCAACGAGGGAAATAACTTCTTAATACGACAAGGCTCAGAAAAACCGGAGTTGCAAAAGGGAAAACACGAAAGAAGGCAAAGAAAGGGCTGAACAAAGGAGGGGAATAGAAGGGCCGCACATTGTTAATCCTAAAAAGAAAATAGAAGTTGTATGGAAGGGATTTTACGATAGATGGACAGATAGACGAAATAAGAACACCGATAGCCTGACACGTTCCAACACATTAAATCTCACTCATAGATAAAAGATAGACAGAAAACAAGATAACTAACACTAAATAACATACAATAGTCAGAAAACACTTCATAATACACACTAAACAATTCAAACTAGATAAAACACACTTGAAACCCCTTAAATAACACTTGGTAACACTTGAAATCACAAACTAGCCAAGAAATATTAAATAACATACTAAATAACACATCCAGTAGAAAACACACTAAATACCACACATAAACACAAAATAACACCAAACAAACACACACACACACACACACACACACACACACACACACACACACACACACACAGACACACACACTAATTAACACTGGGAATCGTTAAGAAGTTGCTAGTCTTGTTTATGTCAGTTTCTTCCTTCATTTTAACGGGGCGAAGATTGAAAGACGGACCCAGCGACCCGGGACGACCCTGGCAGAGGTGAAATCAGCAGTACAAGACGACCTTACTTTCACCAGGGAACGACTACGAAGGGAGGAATGGAGGAAGGGAAGGAGGAAAGAAACAAATAAGGGAAAGAATTGAATGGTATAGGTGAGGGTGCCGAGGAAGGAGGAGTATGGAAAGGAGAAAAGGAAGAAAGGAGAAAAAGAAGGAGAAAGGAGAAAGGGAAGGGAGAAAAGAGACGCATATATAGGGAAAAAAAAAATGAATGAGAGGTGAGAAGGGTGAGGGAGGAGGAGTAAGCAATGGAGAAAGGGTCAGAGGAAAGTGGTTGAAAGGAAGGGTGGGTGAATGGAAGGGATGGAAAGGAGGAAAAAGACGAACAAGGGAAAGAATGTAACAGTGGTAAGTGAGACGCGTGGAGAAGCAAAGAAGAATAGGTCATGAGAAGGTGATTGGGAAAGGCGAAAGGGAGAAAGGGAGGAAGAGGGAGGTTGGGTGGGTGGGAGAGGAAGGGGGAGGAAAGAAACGAATAAGGGAAATAATTTAATAGTAGTAGGTGAGAGGGTGAAGGAGAAGTAAGCAAAGAAGAAAGGGTCATGAGAAGGTGGTAGAGAAAGGAAGAGAAGGAGGAAAAGTGGAAGGGTAGGTGGATGGAAGGGAAGGAAGGGAGGGAAGAGACAAATAAGGGAAAGAGATGGAGAATGGAAGAAGTAAGCAAAGAAGGGTCAGGAGAAGGTGGTAGAGAAAGGAAGAGATGGAAAGAGAAAAAGTGGAAGGGTAGGTGGATGGAAGGGAAGGAAGGGAGGGAAAAGACACTGATGGGAAGGAGATGGAGAAGGGAAGGAGAAGTAAGCAAAGAAGAAAGGGTCAGGAGAAGATGGTTGGGAAAGGAAGAGAAGCAAGGAGAAAAAGTGGATGGGTATAGGTGGATGGAAGGGAAGGAAGGGAGAGAAGAGACAAATAAGGGAAAGAGATGGAGAATGGAAGAAGTAACCAAAGAAGAAAGGGTCAGAAGGTGGTTGGGAAAGGAAGAGTAGGAAGGAGAAAGGAGAAAGGGTGGAAGGGGGAGGTTCGGTGAGTGGGTGGAAGCCTGTTAAGGAAAGGCTATTAAGAGACAGGGAAAGAAAATAAACGAAACTAAATATCTCCAGACGGGTTTTAAAAGTGAGAGGAGTGGGAGAAAAGGAAAAGTGAGGGAGGGTGGGAAGGAACAAGGTGGGTGGGGTGAGAAACGTGATTTATGGAGAAACTAAAACAGGAAAGGAAAGGTTAGATGAACAATGATTATAATTTACCTGGTGTTGGTGTGCGTGTCAAGACAATAGACACACACACGAACTTAACATATACAATGGGATTTAAATTGTAGGAAATATTGTGACATTACTAACAAGCGAAGCGAGGAGGAATTGATGAAGGGAGGGAGCAGGAGGGAAGGGATAGAAAGAAAAGATAATGAAAAATTGAAAAAAAAGGAAATGAAAGTAGGAAATAAATAAGAATAAACAAAAAAGAAAACAATAAGAAAACAATAGTACAGGAAAAATAAATGAATGACGAAAGAATGAAGAAGTGAACGAAAAAACACGAATGAAGAAAACGAAAAGATAATGAAAAATGTAAAAAAAGTAAATGAAAGTAGGAAATATAGATGAATACACTAAAAAAAAGAAAAAAAAGAAAAACAAAACTAGAGAGGAAAATGAATGAATGAATAAAGAAAGGAGAACTGAAAGAAATAAAAAAAAGATGATAAGGAAAGCAAGGAGGGTTTTACAGTCATGACAACAAATGAAACAAGAAAGAAAATAAATAAAAAAGGAAAAGGAGAAAAAAATAATGGAGGAAACAAAAAATGAAACAATAAAAAGAAGAGGAAAAAATAAACAAATGACGAAAGAAGGAAGAACTAAAGAAGAAAAAAAAAGAACGAAGAAAGAAAGATTATAAAGAAATCACAACACCTGAAACAAGGAAAGAAAAAAAACAGGAAAAAGAAAAAAAAAAAAGAAAAATGAATGGAGGAACGAGTTTTTAGCAGAATCATCACACGGAGGAGCGAATAATCATGTTTCAACACCTGATGATCAACACGCTAATTACAAAGGTAGGAAGGAGGGAGTGAGGAAAGGGGGAAGGAGGGAAGAGGTGGAGGGAGAGAGAGAGGTCAGAGGGTGCGTGATGGAGAGAAACGAGGAAGAGAAAAGTGAAAGGAAAGAGGAGGCAGAAGAAGAAGAGGATGACGATGAGAGGCAAAGGAGAGAAAAGGAAGGGGGTAGGAGATAGCAGGGAAGGAGAGGGAGGAGGAAAGGATGCAGGATGAAGATAGAATGAGGAAGAGGACAGGAATAAGAGAGAAGGAGAAGAGAAGAGAAAAGGGGGTAAGGAAGGAAAAGAAGAACAATGGGGAGAGTATGGGACAGGAGAGAAGGAAAGAATGAGAAAAGGAAAGGAAGAAAGAGAGAAAGGGAGAAGGAAAAGTGACCAGTTATAAAAGAATGAGGAAGAGAAGGAGAAAAATTTAAAGAAGCACGAAGGAGATGGCGCAACGGGACACGAGAGAAGGAGGAAAATAAACCATAAAAGGAAAGAAAAATAAAAGAGAAAGGTCGGAAGGGAAAGGGAGAGGAAGGGAGAGGAGACGGAGAAGGTCACGTTAAACAGGTAATTATAATCATCTGACAGGTCACGCCTCGCATTTAAAAGGTCACGTGGCGATGATGAGGCTAATGATAACCTTACCTTTACCTGCGATTACCTGCTAAATAAACATCTCTTACCTGGCCCTCCTCCTCCTCCTCCTCTTGCAATGACTTTTACTCCTCCTTTTCCTCTTCTTTCACCATCATATCTCCTTTCCCAGTCTTTTACCTCCTCTCCTTCCTCCATTTATATTATTTTCCTCTCTTCCTGTCCTCTTCTTCCATCCCCTCTTTCTCCTTTTTTTATTATACCCCTTTTCCTCATCCCTTCCACTACTTTCCTTTTTTTCCTCCTTCTCTCTATAGTTCCTTCTTTTATTCCCTTTCCTTCTCCTCACTTCTCTCTGGTTCCTCTTCATCTTCTTGTCTTCCTCCTCTTTCTTCTTCTCCTCCTCCTCCTCCTCCCATTATCTCCACTCTAATGTGACCACTATGCCTCCTCCTCCTCCTCCTCCTCCTCCTCTGCGTGTCCAGGTAATTTAAAGGGGACGTATTTCTTTAACCTCACCTGACTACGCCAAATTATTACTAAATGATGACATGGCTTGAAAAATGAAAGCCTCCTAGTGTGTGCTCCCCCCCCCCCCTCTCTCTCTCTCTCTCCTCTCTTCTCCTTCTCCTCTCTTTCTCTCTCTCTCTCTTTCTCACCTGTAACCTTTCCCCTCCCCGCCTCAGTAGGGTCACAGCACGGCCTTACCTGGAGAAAAGAAAAGAAAGACACGTTAACCCACACAAAGGTAAACACACACACACACACACACACACACACACACACACACACACACACACACAAGGACCCACGCACGCACAAACATAGCATTCCACAAGGTAATTATAAAGATCCCTTACGAAAGACGCCGCAAAGTCATTTCACGAGGAGAGCCTTGAAGTAATTATGACCTGCGTAAACCTGCTTACCCACCTGCCTACCTGCCTACCCACCTGCCTACCTGCCTACCCACCTGCCTACCTGCCTATTTGCCTGCTTGCCGGGGAAAGAAAGGATCATTAACACACGCAAACAGAGGAAACATTAACAGCCTTGCGTCAGAGTTTGAAAAGAATAGAGAAAAAAAGTAAAAGGAAAAAGAAGAAAAAATAACCAGAAAAATGAGGAGCAAGAAGCATAAAATTGATGATAAATATAGTGATTGAGAACAAAGGGAGTGAAGAAGAATGAGAAATAAAAGCGGAAGTAAAAACCGCAAGAAGACAAAGAAAAAGAAAAAAAGTGCAGGAAGAGGAGGAGAGAGAGGTTAAAAAATATGAAAGAGTAATTCCTAGTGTGTGCGTGTGTCTTCTAATCCCATACAGAATAATTTGTGTCGTAATTGGTATATAATTACACAAACAAGACATTAACAACATTACGTTATTAGTGATGTTGAGGTAAAAGGAAAAAAAGATAAAAAATAATTGTGAGGTAAAAGAGAATTCAGACTTGATATATATATTTCTTTTTCTGGCTAAAAACAGAATAATTTGACATAATGAGATACACACATAATTGGTTTAAGAATATTACGTCGGGGGGGGGGAGAGAGAGAGAGAGAGAGAGAGAGAGAGAGAGAGAGAGAGAGAGAGAGAGAGAGAGAGAGAGAGAGAGAGAGAGAGAGAGAGAGAGAGAGAGAGAGAACTAGTATTTTCCTCTCCTCTCCTCTCCTCTCCTCTTCTCTCCTCTCTTCTCCTCTCCTCTCCTCTCCCCTCACCTCCCCTCTCCCTTCCTCTTTTTCTTTTTTGTCTTTTCTTTTCTCTTCTCTTCTAAGCGACGAAGAAAAATAAAATAAAAAGTCGGAATAAAAAAAAAAATCGCGAATAATACCGTTAACTAAATTACCTCTCGCTTCAGGATCTAAGTCGTGTCATTCTTCTCTACAAAGGTTATATTGCATTGGCTACACCGGCGCCCCGCTCTGCCTGTTAATCCTGCAGCCGAACACTTTAATCCCTCCCAAGGCTGACAAAACTTTCCTCTCCCTCTCCAAAACTCGGGGAGATCAAGGCAAGGGAACGAGGGAGAGGGGAGGGAGAGGAAGGGAGGGAGGAATAGATATAGAGAGATAGAGAGAGAGAGAGAGAGAGAGAGAGAGAGAGAGAGAGAGAGAGAGAGAGAGAGAGAGAGAGAGAGAGAGAGAGAGAGAGAGAGAGAGAGAGAGCACTTCCTCTTCCTGCTTTTCTGTTATTCTTTGTTTTTGTCGTATTTTTTTATTACTTTCCTTCCTCTTACTCCACCTTCTCCACCTCCTCCTCTTCCTCTTCAACAAAGACATGCGAGAAAGAAGTGCATGGGGCAGGTGACACACACACAAACACACACAGACATACACGCACGAACACACACACCTGGTCACCCTTCAGAACACCTCTCGTTACTAGCTTCCCGCCGCCCCCTCCCGACAAAGCCGCGGCCGAGGCTCCCAATTTAGAAAGGTAATCGAAGGTGGTAATGCAGGTCGCCCAATGCAAATCTGATATTGGCCTTCATCGTGCGTTAAATTAGATTCCCCAGCCGAGAAGAGACGTGTATGTGTGTGTGTGTGTGTGTGTGTGTGTGTGTGTGTGTGTGTGTGTGTGTGTGTGTGTGTGTGTGTGTGTGTGTGTGTGTGTGTGTGATAGAAACAAACACTCTCATTCTTCACTTTTCCTCTTTTTCATAATCATACATCTGCTGCTTATTATTTTTTTTTTTATTGTTCTTTCCCTTCCTCAGTTTCATTTGTTACTCCCGGTCTTCGTCGATTGTCTTTTTCTTGTGTTTGTGTGTGTTTGTGAGAGAACAAACACTATTATTCTTCACTTTTCCTCTTTTTACTATATACGGCTGCTGCTTATTTTCTTTTCTTTTTCTTTCTTCAATTCCATTTGTTATCACCAGTCTTCCCGAGTTGTCCTTTCTCTTGCTATACCTTCCACTGTTTATTCTCTCTTTTATATATTTCCTGTTATGTTTCTTATTCCCAAAGAGCGCGAGGTTGATGAAACACAAACAGGCGAAGCAGAACAAGAACAGCAACAGCCGCCACAAACGACCTCATTATATTTTTCTACAAGAGCAGTCACACACGCCGCCCGCCTCCATACCGTCACCTATATCATTTTCTTTAAGACCTATAGGCCTCGGTAACTTAATAATATATAGAGACAACATCACTCACACTCCCTATCCCCTTCATCATTTCCCTCACCTTCGTCCCTTCGCTCTCCCCTTCTCTCTTCCTCCCCTTCCGGAATGACGGACGCAAAATTCAGCTTCAGGGGAAATTATTTATCATTTTATTTCGTTGCTGGACTTGTTAATATGCAGCAATGTCAACAATTATCAGGAATTTCACGAGACAGCACAAACAGGAAGCGTGTGTTCATGCAAATACATTAATGACGAGAACTGCCCGTGTGTGTGTGTGTGTGTGTGTGTGTGTGTGTGTGTGTGTGTGTGTGTGTGTGTGTGTGTGTGTGTGTGTGTGTATTTAGCTCTACTTTCAGCACCACGCATCAATCATCACAACCACTACAGCCACCACCACCTCAACCACAACTAATATCACCAATACCATAACCATTACAAACATCACCACCACCAGAACCATCAACTCCACCACACAACCACCACAACTACCATCACCACCACCACGCAACACCACTCAAACCACCACCATAACCCCATAACCACTACCACAACCCTCACCACCACCACCATCCCCACCACAACCACTGCCTTCGCCGCCTCCCCAGCCACGCCTCAAAGCCATCAATTTCTGAGCCTGTAATTAGTGGGTCCCGGAGCGGAGAAACTTTTTCCGGGGGTTCACACTTTACGAGTCGGGAAAAGGTCCGTGAGGAGCCGCCTATTTCGGAGACGCTGACGCCTGAGACTCGCTACGCACGGAGGCAAGAAATGAGGGAGTCGAGAAGAGAGATTCTGGTGACTTCCTGATCAGAGGGAAATAAACAGATAGACATAGATAGATAATTAGACATATAAGAAGATAGAAAGATATAGTGATAGGTAAATAATGTTAGATAGATTATAGAAAGGACTCGAAGAAAGGATAGATATATTTCTAAAAAAAAATATAAATAATATGAGAAATAAAGATAGATAGAGATAATACACTGAAAAGCATATAAAAAGGTAGAGATAAATAAATAGATAGACAGTTTAAAGAAGAACAAGAAAGGAAAAAAGAAGGGCAGATGTTTAGAGAGAGAGAGAGAGAGAGAGAGAGAGAGAGAGAGAGAGAGAGAGAGAGAGAGAGAGAGAGAGAGAGAGAGAGAGAGAGAGAGAGAGAGAGAGAGAGAGAGAGAGAGAGAGAGAGAGAGAGAGAGAGAGAGAGAGAGAATTGCGAACTGAGAAAGGATAAAAAAAAAAAAAAAGCGCTCCGGTACACTCTAACTTAATATAGCTACTGAAAGAAAACGGAACGATAACTCTTGCCGTAAAAGAAACTACGTAATAATCGCGTTAACCGTTCCTCGATTACTTTCCTTAACACACCTTCGCTTAGTACTAATTAACCTGAGTGGTAAAAAAAAAAATACCTCACCTTTAATTACGAAAAAAAAGGTACATTCTCCCTCTCCCTCTCTCTCTCTCTCTCTCTCTCATAATGCAAATGAAGCCCTGTATCGCAACCCATATTTCACAAGTCACCGTATATAGCGTTGGCGGCCGCGTGACTGACAACAAATCAACGCAAATTTACGTATTCCGGCAAAAATAGGATTAAATAAGTGAATTACGTAAGCTAGTAGTGGTAGTAGTAGTTATAGTAGTAGTAGTAGTAGTAGTAGTAGTAGTAGTAGTAGTAGTAGTAGATATTTTTGTTTCTTCGCATTAATATCATAAGTTAAAATGGAGTCACTGTTCTGTATGAGTCTCCTCCACTACGGTCTGTTTTGTACTATTTCTTTTATAGATGTTTTAGCTCTGTCTCTCTCTACACAATCCATTACCCTCCCCTTCGGTCTCAAATCCTTCCTTCTATACTTCACTTCCATCCTCATATATACCTTTCAACACACTCCGTTTCTCTTCTCATCACAGTTCCATACCATCTCATTCTTGTTTCTTTTGCTTTCCCTCTCGCTTTCATGTCTTCCACTCCCCCCCCCCACCCCCACCCACCCCGACACACATCCATTCCGTCCTCTCTAGCCAAACTACCTCTTCTCCTCCCCTTCCTCTCTATGCACACTTCTTTTTCTTCTCCTCTTAGCTTCATTTTCTCGGCTTTTTCTCTCGGCTTTCTCAATAAGGTACAGAAGACATGAAAAACGGCTCCCGTAACACAAAAATAAATGGAAGATGAAGGAGCAGATGGAGGAGGAGGAGGAGGAGGAGGAGGAGGAGGAATGAAAGATTAGGAGGGGAAATGAGAAAGGAGGAGGAATGAAAGATTAGGAGGGGAAATGAGAAAGGAGGAGGAATGAGGCAAAAATATACTCACACCCACACACACACACACACACACACACACACACACACACACACACAGAGTTATACATGCACGCGCACCTGTCCGCATCTGCACCCAATTAACGTAATAGGAACACGCTCAGGTAAATCAACGTAATTTTGCTTCATATGTCTGTCTCTTTGCCGTCAGAAAGGATGGAAAAGAATAACAAGAACAACTTCACGCTGAGATCGATGACGTAAATATAGATCAATAAAAAATATAAAAATAATTAGAGACAGCTGGAGACATATACATAGACAAGTATATAGAGATGGGTAGGTATATAGACAGATACATAGATAGATAAATAGGCATACAGATAGATAGTGAGATAAAGTCTGTAGCAACGCGTGGCCTCGGTGCTCATCTCCGTAATAGATAGATAGATAGATAGAAATAGATGGACTAACAAAAACTAGAATACGTACGTTCAATCATCCATCATCCACTCATCCATTTATACATCCATAAACGCATTCATACATACATATATCCATAAACACATAGAACAATACAAATATAAGAATTTAAACACATACACGAATCTATAAAAATATACATATTGGACACTCCTTTGACCTCTATTCAGGAGCAGTAAGTAGCGGGCTTTTTATTTTTATTTTTCTTTACGCCCTTGAACTGTCTCCTTAGCTGTAAAAAAAAAAATACACACACACACACACACACACACACACACACACACACACACACACACACACACACACACACACACACACACACACACACACACACACACACACACACACACACACACACACACACACACACACACACACACATACACCTCGCCTACCTGCTGTGTGGTTAATGAGGTGCCGATACTAATATTATTACGCTTCATCATAAATTAATTAATTACATCGTATTTTTTTTTCTCCCCGGAGGCCTCACCTTCAGCAGGACTTTGATGTCTTGTTGCTGCGCTAAAACACACACACACACACACACACACACACACACACACACACACACACACACAAAGGGTTCTGTATTACGGAGTCCTGTGATGTTTTTGTAAGTAATTATGCTTTGGAATATACCAACTCTCTCTCTCTCTCTCATCAACAAAACCAATAATAACAACAAAATCAATAGGAATAAGAAAATAATATACACCGGAAGAATAAAAATAAAGATAGAAAAAAACGGACAATGATTAAAAAAAAAAAAAAGCGAAAAAGCTGTGCGAAAGAAAAACGAATAAAAACACGAATAAAATAGATTCATAAACACACAAAAAACTCACACATCAACAAACACACAAACACACACAAAAAAGGCCGCCGCTCTTTTTCACACTCGGACCCAACAGGCACACCATCAACACCATCATCATTATCATCATCAGCATCACCCCGACGACGAACGAAAATTTGATCAAAGCGCAGAGATCACGGCATCGTTGTACAAGCCCGGGCCTGATTATGCTGCGCCGAGGATCAAAGAAAGGAGGAGGAGGAGGAGGAGGAGGAGGAGGAGGAGGAGGAAGAGAAGGAGGAGGGAAGAGGAAGAATATGCGTGGCCATACTCTATTGTTCTGACGTAGCACTGAAGATGACACGGAAAGGGGGGGGGGGGGGGAGAGAGAGAGAGAGAGAGAGAGAGAGAGAGAGAGAGAGAGAGAGAGAGAGAGAGAATTAGACAGTTGACTCAATTAATAACGCCCTCCATCGTGCGCATGACAAGGGCGAATCGAGCATCTCCCTAACAAGATAAGAGATGAGGCCTTGTAGGGTGATGAAGGGAGGAGGGAGGAGAGACGAAAGGGAGAGAATATAGAAGGGATAAAATGTAATAGATGGGAGGGAGGATGATGGGAGAGGAGAGAGAAGAGAACTGAAATAAATGTGAGCTGCGACGTGAGAGATAGAAGGGAAGATAAGGGAAAGAAAAGAGAATAAAGAGAGAGGGTGAGAGAAAGGAAGGGAGGGAAGAGAAGGGAGGGAAAGGAGAAAAGAGGGTGAATATGGGAGGGATGAAATGTGAGAAATAGAGGAGATGAGAGGTAAGAGATAGAAGGGAAAATAAGAGAGAGAACACAGAATAAAGAGAGAAAGAGTGGAAGGGAAAGAAGGGAAGAGAAAGGAGATGAGAGAATAAAGAGAGGAAAGGTGGAAGAAAGGAGGGAAAGGACAGGAGATAAAGTAAGACGTACAAGAGGAGAGGAAATTGAGAGGGAAAGAAGGAAAGAGAGAGAGGCGAGAGGGAAAATGTGGCTATAGCAGATATTAAGGAGACGGAGGAGAGAGAAGGAGGGAGCAAAGATGAGGAGGAAGGAGGAGGGCGAGAAGGAAAAGAGGAAGGAGTGAAAAAGTAAGAGGAGAGATGATGAGCGATGAGACAGAGGAGGAGGGAAGGGAGAAGATGAAAGGCCTGGCTGGAACTGCATCGGAGGAGGAGGAGGAGGAGGAAGAGGAGGAGGAGAGTCAGCGTAATGAAAGATAATGTAAGGAGGAGAAATTGTAAGAAGGAGGAATGAGGAAATGGAGAGGTTAGAAACTTGAAGATAATTATGAAGAGAAAGAGGAAAAGGAAGAATAAGCAATGGAAGGATAAAGAGACGATATGGAGGAAGAAGAGAGGAAGAGGAAGAGGAACAAGACGAGGGGGAAGGAAAGTGAAAGGAAAAAGGGAGACGGTCTTATGAGCAAAGGATAGAGAAGAGCGAAGAGGAGGAAGAGGTAGACGAAGAAGACGAAGAAAATGGAAAGGAAGAAGCGGGAAAGGAACAGCGAGAAAGAAGAGGAAAACGAAGAGGGTTATTTATTAGGGAAAGGAAGAGAAGAGGAAGAGAAGAGAAAGACGAGAAAGAGAAAAAGGTAGATGAAAAAAAAGACGAGCAGAAAAAGGAAGAGGAAGAAGATGACCTTTACAACACTGTCGAGGTGCTGCAGGTTAGACTCCCGCTAGGTTCTTTTCTCACCGACGCAGGTAACTAAATTAAAGTGCGGCTCCAGCGTGCCCAGGTGTGTTCTGCAGCGCGCCTGTCATTAATAAGTGAAGCGAGCGTTACCTGCCTTGACGCCCCGAAAGAAAAATCAACGCCGGCTTTTTAATATTATGAGGAAATCCAGTTTTGATATATTCTTAAAACCTTTTGTGCGTATTAACTTTGTATTTCTGATGTGTGTGTATGCATGAATAAATATGTTTGTGTCTGTGCATGTGTGTGCGTCTCTGTCTGTCTGTATATGTCTGTTTGTATGTCTGAATGCCTGTCTGTCAATCTATTTATCTATCTGTTAATACCTATCTATCAGCCTAGCAGTTAGTCACTCGGGTGTTCTATTTCAGTCCTTGAGTCTGTGTGTAAGCCATTCTCTCTCTCTCTCTTTTACTCCCTGATGCACGTGTGGGAGTCGAAGTGGGGTCAGGTTGTGTCAGTTCCCCTAAAGGCCATGCAGTCGCGCCTGAACCCTTCCCTCAGCACGCCTCAGCGGGGGGCTCGCTCGGCAGACACACGCTGACGACCACATAAAACCCTGACCCGTGACTGCACATAAACGGCCAATTGCGTCATGTTGGAGCGAAGTCTTTGGCCAGCATTCCAAGACATATAGGTTGGTATTAAAAGACACTTTCCCTTCTCACATCAGCTATATCTAAAGTTCAAAGAGAGGGTCAATCGGGTTCTAATGAGTGGTTCTTCTGGTTCACGGTACAGAAGAAGGGTCAGACTACCACCAGGGCCATAAAACTACTTCTGGAAATACCCCGAACTCCTAGGAAAGCCTTGTCAAATATGTGAACTTTGGCGACGAGATGTTGAGTAATACGGCCCACGGTGTTTTTATTATTTCCCGGCCTTTCCTACCTGCTGTGATGGGTTGGGATGGAATAACGATGCAGATAATATAGATAAGGTAGGTATATATTAATGTTAACTATAAAGGTAGAGACGGTAACGTGTATTATGCAATATATAGACGATGCTGATGAGGTGTTTAGTTAAGACGTGAGAAGGGAATGTATATGCTGTTCCTCTCTCTCTCTCTCTCTCTCTCTCTCTCTCTCTCTCTCTCTCTCTCTCTCTCTCTCTCTCTCTCTCTCTCTCTCTTCGGTAAACACAACGAGGCTTCAGGAGGTCGTGGGCGCTGGCGAGTGGTTGGTGGCGGCTATCTCCTCTTTCCTGTGAGGGGTCGGTGGGGGGGACCTTTACACCCGCTGTCGTTGGGGGCGAAGGGGGACAGCAGCCCACGCGGGAAACACGGAATAAACTTGTGTCGCAGGGAAAAAGAAAAAATGAAAAAAAGAAAACATGTGTCGCATCAAAACAGAAATAACACAAAGAGAAAGGAGATAGACACGGTTACGAAAGTGAGGCGGAATATACTGTGTCAAGAGAAGTAGCATTTTTTTTTTCATTCTTACACTGATAAAATAAAAGAGTGAAGTGAGAAGAATGTTTAAAAAAAAAGAGATTTGAGATAGCGAAGATGAAATGAAGGAGTGTAATTAAGAGTTCAAGTAATTATAAGACACACAAACTTTTAACGAGTAGCTAACTATTGGCTGATCTTTCCTTTTCTTTTCTTTCTTTTTTTCTTAAGTAGGTAGCTGTCCGAGTGCAAAACAAAACAGAAACAAGTCCGCTACACGTTCCTCCCACACAGAGAAGACATAAAAGGCTCCAATGCATCGTCAAACTCAAAGGTGTCTTGATATGTCCCTCAGGCAAGCGTTGAGTCAAAGGAAGGACGGAATACAGACTAAGCGTTCAATTCGAATCATCTGACAACGAGTATTTTAACGAGTATCTCAGTCTAATAAAAAGAAAAGAGAATACTCCTGTCATACGTCAGTGGTTAGTGGGACGAGTGAGTGAATTCCTGCCACCAAGACGCGACGAATACCTCCCTCCTTCATTCGGCAGAGATGCAAACATACATGATTCTCCTCCCCTCCTCCTCCCGAAATTGACCTCTCTTTTGGCCACTTCTCTTAACTCTTTTTATAGGAGGAGTGATGTGCGGGCTTTTTTTATTATAGTTTCCTTTCTTTTTTTCCCTTGAGCTGCTTCCTTTCCTGTAAAAAAAAAAAAAAAATCTCCAAATCTATAATGGACAATCAGACACAAAGTTACAGCAGAATTTACCATAAAAAAAGTTCGTTAGCAGACTTTTCATGCATAGTGACATGTGTGTAACAATAAATTCACCAAAATTAGCGTTCCGTTAAGTTTTTTTTTTTTTTATTTCTATTTATTTTCTTAGATTTAACTTCACATCTGTTCTATACCATATAAATAAAGAGAATATCAATCCATTCTCAACTGCTTCATCACTCCCGATACCCTTCTGCTTGCCTGCCTACCCGCCTGCTTGACAGCCTACCCACCTGCTTGTCTGCCTACCTGCCTGCTTGCCTGCCTACTCACCTGCTTACCTGCCTGCCCGCCTGCCTGCCCTTAACGCCTAGCTGACCGCCGCCCCTTATCACGGCACTACAAATAATGGGGTGGAAGGCGAGGGGAGAGGCGCAGTGACTTGTGGCCGCCACTTGGGGTTCACTCCCTCGCTTTTCCTGCTTCCAACCGACTAGGAATCAAGCTAAAAATAACCTTCCTGACCACTTCTCATGTTGGAATTAGACCCCCAAACATTAGACGAGAATAGTTTACCTTGACCTGACCCGCCTCGACACCCAGAGAGGGAAAAGGAAAAGTGTCTGCCCTTAACAGAAAGTTCAGTGGACGAGGAGAACACGGCGATCGAAAAGACTGCGATGTAGACCACACTTGTAGGATTCAATATTCAGGACGCTACACCGGGTGGGCCGATGCCGGGGAACTCCGGTCGTGTTAACAAGGCGGAGAGAGGCAAGGCAAATGAAGGAACAGGGAAAAGGGAGAAAGGACTGAGGCACTGAAATGATGTCGAGTTCTAGTCTAAAAACTGACTTCAAAAGAGACATCCATTTAGAAATAGGAGGAAAATGAAGGAACAGGGAAAAGGGAGAGAGGAAAAAGGGAGAGAGGGAAAAGGAGAGGATTTGAGGCAGTAAAATGATGTCGTGTTCTAGTGTAAAAAAAAAGCTGCATATCGTGTGATTCAAGTTCTTAGTTAAGCATTTTTTTTGTGGAAAGGAGGACAGAATAGAAATACCAAAAAATATATTAAAAAAAAAAAACTTATTCCGTGCGTGAGTCAAATTTTGTAGAAAGAAAGAATAAAAACGTCAAGAAACATACAAAATAAACAACTAAAACAACTTATCCTCTTACTCTGGTTCTTCGCCAATGTTTGTAGAAAGAATATCTGTGGCAAAATTTCCTTCCTTCAGCGCAAACAAAAGACAGATTAGCCATAGCGATGAAGTGAACCAGCTCGCGAGGACAATGCAAATCACGGCGCATTGAGATCTGCCAATACGTCATGGAAATGAGGGAGAGAGCGAGGGAGCGGGGAAGGAAAAGAGAGGAGGAGGAAGGCGAAGATAAGAGAGGAGGAGGAGAGGGGAGGAGAGGAGAGGTTGGGAAAGGGGAGAAAATAAGAGAAAATAAACCTTAAAGAGGAAATAGAAAAAAAGAAAAATAGGGAAAAAAAGGAAAAAAAAAGAAGAGAAAAGAGAGGAGGGGAGGGGAATAGATCTTAGGAGGGGACAGGGGAGAAACAAAGAGAAAATAAGAGAAAACAATAGACTAGAGAAGAGAGTAAAGTAAAGAAAAATAGCGATAAAGGAGAAAAGAAAAGAGAAGAGGGAGGAGACAAAAGAAGAGATCAGGGCAGGGGAGAAAATAAGAGAAGAAAAGGGAAAATAAGAGACTAGAAGAGAATAGAGTAAGAAAAAAAGAAACAAAGGAGTAAGCAATGAAGAAGAAAACAAAAAAGAGGAGGGGAGGAAAGGAGAAGGGGAGGAAGAAAGGAGAAAATAAGAGATCAAAGGAGAACAGAATAAAAGACCCAAAAAAACAAACAGCAATAAAGAAGAGAAAGAGAAACAGCGGTACAGCATCAAGACATCCTTCACCATCACCCCCCCCTCCCCACCCCCTCCACCTCCTTCCCCTCCCCCCTTCACCTCCACCCCACCTCCTAAAACCACTCCATTACGGTCCATCTCGCCTTCATTAAAAATAAAGCGTCGTACCTCTATTCTCACTTTACAAGGCTGCGAGGGACGGCGCCGCGCTCATAATCACGTTATCAGGAGGAGGAGGAGAGAGAGAGAGAGAGAGAGAGAGAGAGAGAGAGAGAGAGAGAGAGAGAGAGAGAGAAAGAGAGAAGCCTACCACCGCCACATTTCCCATTAGCACTTCAACACACACACACACACACACACACACACATAGCATCACCACAGACACCATAACAGTCATACTTTCTCCCCCATTAGTGTGACAAGGAGCGCCAGGCTTTGGTCGGCTTCACTGGCTGTTACACGCCGACTGCTCTTACCGCAAGCTCACACACGGCACTTCTAGGCGTGATATTACTTGTTGACGTTCACTTCGTACTCTGAATCGCCACGGGAATACCTTTAACCTTTGCCTTTTCACCTCGTTCTCTGTCTGCCACGGCTTCTATAACTCTTGGGTAGTCGCTCTGTTACTTTGGCTGTTCATCTGTTGTTAGTTCTACGCAAGATACAACCTGGCAAAGTCCCCTTCAGTCCCCTTCAAACTTTTAATCGTTTTTAAAGTGTATTCAACCTTTGCCTGTTTTGTTTTGTTTTTCTAATTCATAATGTTCTCGCTTCCTGCCTCGCCATATTATACGTAGCATTTTTATCTTCACTTCTCTTTGTGCACTTCTAAGTTGTTTTCTCTGGGTCATTCGTGTCTATGTATGGACAGGTAAGGTAATGACGTATACACACCTGAGCTCTTTATACTTCGCTACATGTACAATAGAGGTGTGTGACTGAATAACTGTTGATGATGATGACGATTATACAACGCAGTCACCCGGAGAAATGTGTTTGCTCTCTGTTTTCACTTTCCTTGACTCAATATTTGTCTATGCAAAAAAATATACATATGTTGTTGAAAGCCTGTTATTCGTGGTGGTGGTGGTGGTGGTGGTGGTTGAGGTGATGGTGGTGGTTGTGGTGGGCAAGGTATTGAGGGAAAGGCGGCTGTCGATCTGAGAGTCAATTCACATCATACACTACCCATGACTGTCGTGTGTGTGTGTGTGTGTGTGTGTGTGTGTGTGTGTGTGTGTGTGTGTGTGTGTGTGTGTGTGTGTGTGTGTGTGTGTGTGTGTGTGTGTTTGTGTTAGAGAGAGAGAGAGAGAGAGAGAGAGAGAGAGAGAGAGAGAGAGAGAGAGAGAGAGAGAGAGAGAGAGAGAGAGAGAGAGAGAGACTAACTTTTCCAACTCCGCCTAAACCCTTTCTTTTCTCAACTGATCTCATTCTCTCCAGTCCTTTCCTTCTCCTCTGAATCTCTCTCACAGCCAACACCTTTCTCCTCCTTTCTTTCCAACTCCCCTTTGCTCTCTCCTCTCGTCTTTCCTCTTGCATAGTTTTCTTTAATCCAATCATTCGCTTCCTTCGTTTGCAATTCCTATCCATTCCATTGCCTTACTTTCCTTTCTTTCCTCCTCACCATCCCTTCCATTCCCTTCACTTTCCTCCTCTCTTCTCTTTTTCTCCTCTCAACAACCCCTTCTTCTCCTCAACAACCCCTTCTCCTCTCCTCTCAACAAACACCCTTCTCCTTTCCTCTTCTATCCTTTCATATCATCTACTCCCCTTACCACCCTCTCTTCTTCCCTCTCCTCTCCTCTACTATCCTTTCATATCCTCTTCCCTCCCTTCTTTCCTCCTCCGTTCTTCGCCTCTCTCCACCCTTCCTTCTCTCCTCGTCACTGTCCCGTCCCACACAGACGCGCGCTGCGGCCTTCGTTTCGGGGCAAATTCCAGCCATGCTTAAGCACAGACCCCTCTCACGAGTATTGTTTCCGCGGACGAGGCAAAATATCGCTACTGCTGCACCCTATCGACTCGGCTCTAATCTACTGTAGTGCGAAATGACTCTCTCTACTGCGAAACTCTCTCTCCTCTCCTCTCTCTCAGGTAGGTAAATAGGTAAATCGATAGGTAGGTATGTAATAAAAAGGAAACAAGGCAGGTAGGTAAAAGGCAAGAGGGAAGTAGGACCAGCAGCATCCGCATCACCTGGAAAATTTGTCAAGCAGGTAAGTAGACAGGTAAGTGGGTAATTAAGTACATAAGTAGTTAGGTAGTCGGGCATGAGAGACAAGCAGGTAAGAAGAAGTACCATCCACAACATCCATCAGCATCATTTCGTGTGTGTGTGTGTGTGTGTGTGTGTGTGTGTGTGTGTGTGTGTGTGTGTGTGTGTGTGTGTGTGTGTGTGTGTGTTATCTATCCTTATCTTGGAGGAGCCGCGTCGGGTGGGCCCATAACGAAGGATACACCCTTTTGCCGTAAGCACTGGAATATACTGCAAATTATGTTCTCGCGACCTCCATAAAACAGCCGTTATGTCCGCGTCTGTCGATAACTCGCCCATAAATTCCTGGAAGCAGTAGCAGCCCTGACGCGCGCTTCCTCATGCATAGTGGCGGCGGTGAAGGCGGCGGCGACGGTGTTGTTGGTGGTGGTGGTGGAGGAAGGCGATGTGAGGGAGCGATGGTAGCGAGAAAGAATGGACAGGTGGTTTGAGATAATATGGGAAGAGGAGAGAGAGGAGATAGAGAGGTGGAGATCTGTTCATGCATTGCTCTCTCTCTCTCTCTCTCTCTCTCTCTCACCGGTGACCTCTCTTTCAGCGTCTCACAGGTTCATCACACAATCTTACCTGCAAAAGAGAAAAGAAATACACGTTAGAAAACACAAACAAATGCACAAACTCTCTCTCTCTCTCTGAATACTCTAAAGATACGAAGCCTGAATCAAACCAGAAGAGAACAACCACTCGAACACTCAGTCAATCAGTCATTCCGTCTCGTACCTCCTTTCTCTCTTTCCGTATCTGTCTGTGTCTGGCTTCACACACACACACACACACACACACACACACACACACACACACACACACACACCATAATATCTGTTCCATTCAGCCAAACACCATCTTCATTCCTAGTCCTTTTTTCCTTCCTTCCATCCTTTTTCTCCCTCCCCCTTTCGACTTCTTATGCTCGGTTCGCTCGCTGGGTGGGAAGGAGGATTCTGCTTAACACTTCAGTTCTTATTCTGGGCTGAGGTTAAAGTTAAGTTTCTGGTCCCACGGAATGAACTCTTTTTGGCGTGTTGAGAGCTTCTGGTTTTGCTTCGATTCTTATTGTTATTAGTTTCCTTCTTTTGTTCCTAGGGTTCAGATCTGTTCCTGTTTCCTTTTGGTGTGTGTGTGTGTGTGTGTGTGTGTGTGTGTGTGTGTGTGTGTGCTTCTAGTGGGGTGTAATAGAGTGCTAATTGTAATATTTATGTCAGAATGTGAAGGATTTGGGGTTTGCTCTCTCTCTCTCTCTCTTCCGGGTTAGGTATGATATGTCAACTTCAGATCACCTCCTCCTCCTCCTCCTCCTCCTCCTCCTCCTCGTTCCCTTCCACGATATCACTAAGTTTGCCAAGAACATCCTCCAATCCTGAACTTTCTCTCCCTTCTCTCCCACCGCCCTATCTCCTTCTTCGTTCCTCTTCCTCCCATTCCAGCCTATCTGTTCCGTTCTCCTCTCAACGTTCCATCTCTTTGCGTTCCTCCTTCTTTCTTTTTCTTTCTCCTTTCATTATTTATTTATCCTTCCTACAAGTTAAGTTCTTTTCTCCTCGTATACCTCCTTCTTTTCCTCTCCTCCTTCTTCTTTTCTTTCCTTCTTCAAATTCTAAACTCGTACTCTATATTTCTTTCTTGTTTCCATTCTTTTCCTCCCTCTTTTTCTTTCCCTCTACTTTCTCTTTCGCAACTTTCCTTCTCTCGTTTAACTTACTTCATCTTTTCTTCTGTTCTGTCCTTTCTCTCGTTCCTTCTCTCCCTCCCTTCCTCATTTTGTTTTCCTCCCGTCTCCCTCTTACCTATCTCCCTAAACTTTCGTCCTTTTGCCTCTCCTTTCTTCCCTTCCTCCCTTCCTCTTCTTTCTCTTACTATTCCTCCCTTACTCTTCCTATTCTTCCCTTTGTCTTTTTTTTATTTTCCTCTTCCATCCTTTCCCTTTCTCTTCCCATTCTTCCTTTTCTCTCTCCTCTCTCCTCCCTTCTCTCCCTTTCTCTTCCTTTCCTCCCTTCAACTCCTTCCCTCCTCTTTCCCTCTCCACTCCACGTCAAAACTTGCGAACTCAACCCGGGAAAGTTTTCTCTCGAGTTAAACTTTGCTTGACCGATTTCAGTTTTCCATTAAATTCCACGTCGTTCTCCCCCCACTCACCGCGCGTGTTTATGGCTGTTCCTTCATCGGTTTTAGTTGGGCAAGTCTCGTAACATTACCGTACTCTTTCTTTCCCTCTTTCTCTTCTTCGCCTCTCTTTCTTTTTCTCTCACGTCCATTGTTTACTCGCTTCCTTTTATCGGGTTTCTGAAGTCTCACGGCGTCTCGTATATAACAAACTTCATTCACTGCACTCGACGCCGCCTCCTCATTGCCTTCCCGTTAGTTACCGCGAAGTGGAGGAGCGGGAGGCGGCAGCAGGAGGGCAACGCGGCGAGGAGGAAAAGTCTGCTCAGGTAACGGAGTGTGAGCGATCGAGTAACAACAGATTTTTTTTGGTCTTTTTTTAACTTTTTTTTTAATCTCCGCGTTAAATGTTTTTCTTGGTGTGTCTTTTGGGGTGTGAGCGATCGAGTAACAACATTTTTTTTTTGTCTTTTTTTAACTTTTTTTTTAATCTCCGCGTTAAATGTTTTTCTTGGTGTGTCTTTTGGGGTGTGAGCGATCGAGTAACAACATTTTTTTTTTCTTGTCTTTCTTTAACTTCTTTTTTTTTTATCTTTGCGTTAAATGTTTTTCTTTGTGTGTCTTTTAACCTTTTTTTTTTTCTTGATCCGTTTTCCCTGTCTCTTTTTAAACGTTTCCTTTGTGTTTAGTTAAAAGATAAATTAATCGCTCTCTCTCTCGTAACATTATTCTTTGTCTCTTTAAATCTTTCTTTCTGTCTCTTTAAACCGTTTTCTCTTACTCTTTCAACTTTGTCTTTCTTCTAAAATCTTTCCTCCGTCTCTTTAAACCATTTTCTTTGCATCTTTCATCTCTTCTCTCTCTCTTTAATCGAAGTAAAATGTATTAAGTAACAGGTACCGTTTTTAATATAATCTTGCCTTTACAATCTTAATGCTAATATTGTGCTTAAAACTATGATATATATGTTCTCTCTCTCTCTCTGCAGCTTAAGAACAAAGGTAATGCAGGAAGGTCTACCACGCCATACGTCTTGTGGCAACACCTGAGAGCCCACTACACCTGTGTGACGCGCACCTGCTGAGTAATTACCTCATTCCTCCCTCCTTCCTCCCCCTCCTTCCTTCTTTCTTCCTTCCTCTCTCCTTCCCTTCTTTCCTCCATTTCCCTTCCTCTTTCTATTCATCTCTTCCTCTCCATTTCCTATTCTTCCCTTCCTCTCCCTTTCCCTTTCTCTTCTTTCCTTCTTCTTTCTATTTATCTCTTCATCTTGCCTCCCTTTCTCTCCTTCCTTCCCTTCCTTTAACTTCCAATACTTTCTTTCCTCTTTCCTCCCTTCCTCTTCTTCTCTCCCTTCCTCTTCTTGGCCACTACCACAACCACCACCACATCAACCATCACCACCAGTACGACCACTTTCAAAATAACTCCAACTCCTACACCAAAACCACCATCATCTCCGCCAAAATTATCACCTTCACCACACTCCCATTATTAACACTAATATTAAGCACCACCACCATCACCACCACCACCACCTCCAGAATAACGGTGCTGGGCTTGGAGAAGATAAAAGAAGAAAAAAAAGCCCCGAGGAGAAAGCCGGAGTTGTCTTGTCAGGCGTTCTCGAGTATATTACAACAGCATTCTGATCGGCGCTACAGCCAGGCACGCACCGTTATGCTTTTGTTCTCTCCTCTCTCTCTCTCTCTCTCTCTCTCTCTCTCTCTCTCATCTCTCTCTCTGGTGAATGTTGGTTAATTTGTCGCTTTTATTCGTTTTTTATTTATATTTTCTTTCTGCAGAACTTTGAACATCGATTAAGTATTTTTTCTTTTTCCTTGTATTTTTTTAATAATCTCTCTCTCTCTCTCTCTCTCTCTCAACTGTACCGTTACGCGCCGCTCTTCCTTACGACAAGCCAACAATGCATCAAAACAGCAACAATAACAACTGGACCTGCTTTATAAATTACTTGTTGTTGCAAGTCCATCCGTCACTCCTTTCCTGGTGTGTTTGAAGCAGGTTAAAGCAGGCGGGGGGGGTGGGAGGGGGAGCTAACGGGCAGGGAGACTTACCTAGAGACAAGCAAACAGATAAACTAACAGGGAAGCTTAAACTTGGGATATGACAGGATTGGTGAAAATGAAATAAGGCAAGCAGGTAGGAGTAGGCAAGAAGGGAGGGAGGAAGGCATACAAGCAGGTTTGAGCAGGTGAGAAGGGAGGAAGACAAGCTAAAAGGTAAGCATTGAGGAAGGCAAGGGAGGAAGGAGGTTATATATCAGATGTGGGGGCAGGGTAACAAGTAGGAATGCAGGTTAAAGCAAGCAGGCAAGCAGAGGCAGGAAAAAGGAATGGGAAGACAAAGAAATTAAAGGAAAGAGAAGGGCTGGATACGAAAGGGAAGGGAAGGGAAGGAAGGAAGGAAGGGAAGGAAGGAAAGGAGAGAAAAGGAAGGAAGAAAGGGAGAAGAAGAGGAAGGAAAGAAAGGAATGGGAGGAATGAAAGAGAAGGGAAGGAAGAAAAGGAAATGCAGAGGCAGTACAAGGAAGGGTAGGGAACAGAAGGGCTGGACAGGATGAGATGGGAAGAAAAGGAAAGAAAGGAATGGAATGAAAGGAAGGGAAGGGAAAGGAAAGGAAAGGAAAGGAAAGGAAAGGAAAGGAAAGGGAAGGGAAGGGAAAGGAAAGGAAAGGAAAGGAAAGGAAAGGAAAGGAAAGGAAAGGAAAGGAAGGGAAGGGAAGGGAAAGGAAGGGAAGGGGAAAGAAGGAATAGGCAGAGGCATTATGGTAGGCAAACAGGGAATCAAGGAAGGGGGCAGGTAGGCAAGGAACCAAACAGGCCATAGAGCAAGTTTGGAGACAGGTTAATAAGCAGAGAGACAGGCAGAGTGGCAGGCAGGCTGGATAAGCGGACCCGACCTCCACGAGTAGCCTTTTTCAGCGCCACATCGGTCGGTCGGGAGCAGCGTCGGCGGAGCGGGGAGCGAGGAAGTGAGGCAAGACGCGAGGCAGCGGACTTGGGAGAGTTTTTGCGCGCCGAAAATGTGAGAGTTGGCGGGCCCGTGAGAGCTGGTTCCTTGGACTGGTCGGTCACGGTGCGGGGGTGGTTGGTGGTCGGTTGGGTTGAGTTGCTTGACTGGTTGAGTAGTTTGTTTATTTGTTTGTTTTGTTTTGGGTAGTTTGGTTAGCTAGATGGGAGACTGGGAGTTGAGGGTTGAGTGACTGGTTGGTTGCTGTTGACTGACTGGTTTGTTAGCTTGTTTTGGGTATTTGTTTGGTTAAATTTATGGGCGACTCTTCGGTTGACTGTTTGGTTGACTGATTAATTGATTTGTGGATTGGTTAGGTTAGTTGATTGGTTGAAGGAATAGTTGAATGACTGTTTGACTGGTTGAGTGATATGCTGAGTGGCTGATATTTGGTTAGGGGACTGACTGGTTGACTAGTTGGTTGGCGCCACCCCGCAATTTCTTATTATTAATCTATACACTTATTCATTCATCTGTTATATTTATTCATTTTGATGGCCGCTCGATACGGTTTCTCTGTTGCGGTTAAGCTTTAGCCTTTCATAATGGACGCATAAATTAATTAGCGCGAACAGGTGGGCGGGTGGGCAGGTGGGTGGCTGGGTGGACAGGTGGGGGTGGGGGTCTGTGGGTAATTGTGTTTGCGTTGGGAGGGAGGGGGAGGTGTTGGTGGGCTGGTGCGTGCGTGTGTGTGTGTGTGTTTGAGATGCCCATAATTTAAAGGGATCATAAATAAAATGAGTCCGTCTCTTAATACCCGGTGTGTGTGTGTGTGTGTGTGTGTGTGTGTGTGTGTGTGTGTGTGTGTGTGTGTGTGTGTGTGTGTGTGTGTGTGTTGTGAGCTTCCTTCAGTATCAGAACAACCAAAATACCTCACTCAATGTCGAAAACCGCGCAAAAAAGTCCCAAAAGTTTAATCTAGTGTCCCAATGCCACAAAAAAATGTCCTGTATCCAATTATGTTTTGATAAATGTTCAAAATGCTTCACTGGGCGTCCGAAATTACGTCTTTTTTTCACTCTTCTCCGTAGGATCAATCTTTTATCGTCCCTCTCACACGTCTTAGAGGAAAACCGTCATGCCGTAAAGAAAAAAAACTTTGTGATCGATAGAGTAATGGTGGTGGTGGTGGTGGTGGTGGTGGTGGTGGTGATGGTGGTGGATTTACGAGTTTATTGACCAAAGCAAAAACACAGTATCAACAAAGGGCAGCAGACACACAACAACAGGACTCCAGGAAAACGATGCTTGCCAAGATAAAAAAAAAAAAAAAAAAAACACATACGGCACTAAATCTAAAACTCGAAAATTACTTGGAAGAGAAATTTGGGGTTAGAAGTAGTAGTTGTCATTATTACAGCCGTTGTTGTTGTTGTTGGTGGTGGTGGTGGTGCTATTGGTGGTGGTGAGGTGATGGAGATGATGATTAGTACAGACTGTTGGTGGTGGAGTTAGTGGTGGTGTTGGTGTTGGTGGTGGTGTTGGTGCTGGTGTTGGTGGTGCTAACGGCGGTGTTGAAAAAGATGATAATTACAAACTGTTGGTGTTGGTTTGTTTTTGTTGGTGGTGGTGTTGGTGTTGGTGGTGGTGTTGGTGTTGGTGCTGGTATTAGTATTGGTGTTGGTGGTGCTAACGGCGTTGGAGAAAATGGTGAGGAAGGAGAGAAGGGAGGGGGGCGCGGAGGTGACCTACTCGCTCGCCTGCTCTCACTTCATACTGGATAATTTGCATCGGAAAAAGCAGGCAACGATATTATTTGTTCTTTCCCGCCGTAATAAACGCCACACGCCGCCGAGCGCGTGTTCTCGTGTTCCGCCGATTAGTAGGAGGCGATAAAAGGTTCTCCAATTACTGCCATGAATTTATGTATAATGCGGCTAGATTTACCTGGTGTGTTGGCCGACCTGCATGCGGCGTGAATTTGACACCATGATGCTAAAGGGGAAGGGAAGGGATGGGGTGGGATGGTGAGGGAAGAGATGGATAGAAAGGAAAGGAAACAAGGGAGAGGAAAGGAAAGGAGAATAGAGGGAGAATAAGGAAATGGAAGGAAAGGAAAGGGAAATGAATTGAGAATAAGGAAATGGAAGGAAAGGAAAGGGAAATGAAGGGAGAATAAGGAAATGGAAGGAAAGGAAAGGGAAATGGAAGGAAAGGAAAGGGAAATGAAGGGATAAGTTGCAAAGGGTAAGAGGGGAAGAGGAGGGGTAGAGAATAGGTCTGTATAGGGAAGGGATTGAAATGGAATGGAATGGAGTGGAATGGAATGGAAGTGAATGAAAGGGAGGCAAGGATATATGGAGAAAGGGAGACAGGGAGGGAGAGCTACAAGACAGGGGAGGCGAAGGGAGAGGATGGAAATGAAAGGGAATGGAAGGGAAGAGAAGGGCAGGATAGGGAAGGGAAAGGGGAAGAAAGGGCTGGTATGGGAGGGAAAAGGAAAGGAATGAAAGCATGCCGCCTTCATTCCCTTAAACTAATATACAATAAAAAAAAAAAGCAGACAACCAATTCAATGAAACACACAAAGAAACACACTCAAAGGAACACACTCAAACTCACACACACACAAACACACATAAATAAACACACACAAACGAACACTTAAAGGAATACACACTCGAACGAACACACTTTAACGAGACCATCGACAGGAAATACCAAGAGGATGATTGTCGCTGATGGAAAAAAATAAAAAAAAAAAAAAGTCAAAGTTAGTGGGTGTCCTGAGCCTTATAGATCCCCCCCCCCCCCCTCTCTCTCTCTCTCTCTCTTTCTTTTACTATCTATTCCTTCTTTCCTTCCTCCCTTAATTCCTGCATCTCTTCTATCCTCCCTTATTTTCTACGGCTCCATACCTTTCTTTTCTTTATTCCTATCTTCCTCTATTCCTTAATCCCCTTCTCCCTTCTCCATTCCTTATTCCATTTCTCCCTCACCTCTTTCCTTCCTCCTCAACTCCCTTCCTCTCTCCATCCCTTCTAACACTCCTCCCTCCTCCCTTCTTCCTCTCCCCTCTATCTTTCCTCCCTCGGGTTGACGGAGGTAAATGCTGAGGTTTGGTTTGACAAGTTGCGAGGAGCAGAAGACAGGAAGAGGAAAGGGAAGGCTTATACAACAGGAGGAATGGAGGGAGGGAAGGAGGGATAGGGGAAGAGGAGAAAAGGGGGAGATGGAGAGGGAGAGAAGGGCAACATGGGTACTAGCTGTCTTGGTGGTTAGGAAGAGATGCATTGGTTGGAAAAGGAGATAAGGAAGTGAGTGGAAGGAGGAGGAGGGGAAGGAAATGGAGACTGAGAGAAGGGATAAGGAAGAAAAGGAAAATGAATGCAAATGGGTGAGTGAAGAAAAAAAAATAATAAACTAGAAGCCGAAGGAGGTGGGTGAGAGAAGGAGGATGAGGATGAGGAAGAGAAGAAGGAGGAGGAGGAGGAGGTTGCGCTACATGTCAACTTTGATAAGGAAAGCTATGAGGAGGAGGAGGAGTAGGAGGAGGAAGAGGAGCAGCAGAAGGAGGAAGAGGGAGAAGAGAACTACAGGGAGAAGGGAGGGATAGAAGAAATAAAGGGAGGTTGAGAAAGGGAGACATGGGGGGAAGGGAGGGAAAGATATGGAGAAAGGGAGACAGGGAGGGAGAGCTACAAGACAGGGGAGGCGAAGGGGGAGGATGGAAATAAATTAGGTTTGGAGGAGAAAAATATGGGACGTGACAGGGCTGGTAAGTCCCCTGCGAGGCGCCACTTGCTGTCCGACTCCCTCTGGCGGCGACTCCTCCTCCTCCTCTTCCTCCTCCTCCTCCTCCTCCTCCTACTACTACTACTACTACTACTACTATTACTATTCCAAACCTCTTCCTCCATATTCTCATTATTGTTTCTCTGATCCACTCTTTGGTTTCTCTGTGTGTGTGTGTGTGTGTGTGTGTGTGTGTGTTCTAGGTGACAGTTCTAGCATTCTTTTTTTAATATCACGTGTTGCTCTGTGGAAGATGGCATAGATGATGATGATGATGATGATGATGATGATAAGAAGGAAGGTTATAATGATGTTGAGGATATATGAAGAACACATCAACAACAAAACAACAACAAGACGCATTTACCAGTTATTCCCATTCAAAACCCAAAGACTCAAAAAATGAATAATGACAACTCTCCTTGCACTGAGAAGCAGAGAACCGCCAAGCCAGATACTCGCCCAACAACCACAGACTGAGCCATGTGGAGCCACGAAAGGAGCAGGAGAAGGAGGAGGAGGAGGAGGAGGAGGAGGAGGAGGATGTCACTGTGGCTAATTAATATACACCAGAAACCAGCCTCGTCGTGTGTGTGTGTGTGTGTGTGTGTGTGTGTGTGTGTATTCCCTCCACGCCGCTCTGCATACAAAGACCTCACTTAGACGTGCCCTACTATTACTACTACTACTACAAATATAACTACAATGACCATTTTTTTTAGGAGGAAATTATAGACACTTCAAAGACTAAAAATAAAGAGAGAAAAAGCAATCCCGGCAACACGATTTTTATGAGGCGAACGGAAGGAGTTACATAAATAATCTCTCTCTCTCTCTCTCTCTCTCTCTCTCTCTCTCACAACGCGACATAGACCTGCTCTCCGCGGCGCCTCACATTCCATACAGCGACTCAATCCGCGTTGGTATTCAGATTTAATCAATTAGGCTCCAGCAAGTTGGCTCCTGCGCGCTGCTCCGTCTCCTCTCCTGTGTGTGTGCGTGTGTGTGTGGTGGTGGAGAGAGAGAGAGAGAGAGAGAGAGAGAGAGAGAGAGAGAGAGAGAGAGAGAGAGCGTGGGAAGTGGTGGGGATGCAAGCTCTTACTTATCTACTTTTATTTAGTTTACTACTACTTAATACTTACTCAATACTACTTAACACTACTTAATACTTTAATACCTACTACTCTTAATTACCTTTACTCTTACTAATATCTTAACATCTTTACCATCTTTTCCATATCCATACCATTCCTCCACCATCATCATCACCTCCACATCTCACCATGACTTCCACACCACCACCCAGCCTATTACTCACTCCACACCATTCCTCACTCTCCACTACTGAATGGACTCCACATACCCACGATAGAGCCTCCGTCCGCACCCACCCACCCACACCATTCACAGCACAACACCCACGCCGACATGGCTTTCTTTCTCTCTCTTTATTCCTCATCCACCAATACCCACACCCACATACAGGCAGGCATTTAGGAGCAGTGAGTAGCGGGCTTTTATTTTTTTCATTATTGTTTTTTTTATGCCCTTGAACTGTCTCCTTTGCTGTAAAAAAACAAAAAAAAAAAACATCCACACATACATTAAAACTCTAAAACCACATCATCCGCATACCTACACACCCATTCCACCACACACACACACACACACACACACACACACACACACACACACACACACACCAACGTACATCCAGCAAACCCACAACACACCCATGCTAATATTGACCTTTTTAAACCCACGTCACCCACAACCATTTCCACAACACAACACTAACACTACACTAACACTGCACTACACTAACACAGCACTAACGCCCACACCCTCAAGCTAAGCCATGTTACCGCCCCCCTTTCCACCCCCCGCCCCCGCCTGGCAGAGGGAGCGGAAGGTCGAGGTCGGCGGTGACAGTTAGCCAGAGCACACACCTGAATTATGGACGAGTGTGTACCTGCCCGTTCAGAAGCCACTCGGCCCCTCTGTTGTCTCCCCTTCCTTGCCCCTCTTCTCTTCTTTTTCTTTGTTATCCTCATTTTTTTTTTGGTATCTCCATTCTTATTGTTTCCTCGTCTGTATTTTCCCACTTTTCTTTTCTTTTCTTTGTTAATCTCTTCTTTTTTTAGTATATCCATTCCCCTCGTCTCCCCTTCTTTCCTTTATTTTTCCCTTCTCTTTATTGTTTCCATCCTTATTGTCTCCTCTTCTCCATTTTCCCACTCCTCTCTTTCCCATTATCATCTTTTTTTTATTATTTCCATTCCTATCGTCTACCATTATTTAACTGTACTTGTCTTTATTTTCCCCTCATTTTTTTTCTTAGTCTTGACCCCTCTTCTTCTTTACTCTCCTTCTCCTCCTTCATTTAATCTGTTCCTCCCATTCCACTTTTCTTTTCCTCTTTCTTCTTTCCTTCGTTCTTTTCATCTTTGTTTACCTTTCTCCACTTCCTCTTTTTATTCTCGTTTCCCCTCAGCCTCCTACACAGTTTTTATTCTCTTTCCTTTTTCTCTCTCTCCATTCCCTCCGTTATTTCCTCTCTTTATTTCCTCACCTATTCCCCTTTCGCCTCCCTTTCGTCCGTCCCTTTCTCTCTCTTCCCCTCTTGTTCCTACCTCCCTCCCCCCCTCGTATGCATTCTCTCCCCGCTTACTATTCCTCCCTCCCTTTCCTACATTCTCTCCAACTTTTGCCTCCTCCACGTCCACTTCTTACTCCTCTTGCCAGTATAGTCTCCTCATCCTCTCCCTCATCCCTTTCCCTCTTGTTCCTTCACCCTTCACCTGGCTCACCTTCTCTCCCTCCCCGCTTACTATTCTTCCTCCCTGTTCCAACGTTCTCCAACTCTTGCCTCCTCCTCCTCCTCTTCCTCCTCCCCTTGCATGTATAGCCTCTCTCTCCTCTCCCTCCCTCTTGTTCCTTCACCCTTCACCTTGCTCTCCCTCCACATTCACCTTGCTCTTTTCCCCAGTGCACACACCTTGTTTTCCTTCTCCCTTCCCACCCTGGACACATACCTTCCCCATCCTCATCTCTTCCCTCCCTCCTCCTCCTACAACCTTTGGGGCAAGCCAGAGCGACTAAAACAATGCAACAGAGGAAGGAAAAACGTCTGAAGAAACACATCCACACATAAACACAGACACACACACATATGCAACATCTTTTACTTCACCTAAACTTTTTGTGTGTGCGTGTATGCAAATTTTGATATATACGGGGGCAAAAAAAAAAAAAAAAAAAAAAAAGGAAAATGCTTCGCCCGAGAAAAATAAACGTGGCGTATATAAAAGAGAAAAAAATGTGTAAATAAAATGTTCAGCTCTCCGTATCTTGCAAGGGTATGTGGGGAGGAGTGGGGAAAGAGGGGAGGAAGGGGAGAAGAGGGGAGGAGGAGGAAGAGGACAAGAAGAAGAGCAATAAATTTAGGAGTACGAATGCAAATGTAAGCGAATGGAAAGATAACCTCTTCCAACATTTATTTTCTTCTTTTTGTGTGTGTGTATTTTTAAGAGCAAGAACTACGCTCAAGGGTGGGTGAGAGAGAGAGAGAGAGAGAGAGAGAGAGAGAGAGAGAGAGAGAGAGAGAGAGAGAGAGAGAGAGAGAGAGAACGAAAGAAAGAAGGAAAAAGAAAAAGACAAAAGAAAGAAAAAGAAAGAAAGAAGAAAAAGAATGAAAAAAGAAAAGAGAGAGAGAGAGAGAGAGAGAGAGAGAGAGAGAGAGAGAGAATACAGGAGAGGGGGAAAAATATGGAACGTATGGAAAAAGTAGAAAAAAAATATATAACAGGACAAATGTTTGGCGACGAAATTCATGACCAATTAATTCAGAACGCATCATGTGGAATATATTTGTCTGTTTTTTATGTATTTTTTTTATTTTTTTATTCAGGTGATGCAAAAAAACTAATGATGCGTGACTTGTGTGTGTGTGTGATCGTTGCCAATGAATACTCCACACACACACACACACACACACACACACACACACACACTTTATCAATCTATTTTTGCCCATTTATATATCTATTCATATTTCTTTATCTACCTATCAGTCTTATTAAGTCTGTCTATCCTATTGTCTATCTATCTATCTACCTCTGTATTTGCCTCTGCCTGTCTGTCTGTCTGTCTGTCTATCTATCTATATATTTATGTCTGCAAACCTGTCTCTGTCTTTCTGTTTGTCTGTCTTTAATTATCTATCTACCTATCTATCTATCTATCCGTCTGTCTGTCTGTCTGTCTGTCTGTCTATCTATCAATCAATCCGTTTATCTATCTGTCTATGTCTCTGTCTGTCTGTCTGTTAATCTACCTATCTAACTATGTCTGCAAACCTGTCTGTCTGTCTTTCTGTTTGTCTGTTTAACTATCTATCTATCTACCGACCTATCTGTCTGTCTATCTATCTATCACTCCACCAGTCCAATTCTTTCCTTAACAAGCAACTTTCCGCCTCAACCAATCCACCCACCTAGACATTCAACTCTCTCCTTATTCATCTTCCGACTCGATTTTCTCCTCGTCCTCCATCCCTCCCTCCCTCTTCACCACTCTCATACGCCTTCAGTCCCCCCTTTAACGGCTGATTTGCATCCCATCTTCTTTCCTTTTGGCCCCTTCCGCCTCTCCTCAGACGCACCGCGGCCGCCCGACAACTTGAAATGCGAGCTCGAGGATGAAAAAGTCTAATTGATGTTTTTATTCTCAACAACAGGAACAGAGACGCGAGGGAACCAGAACCATAGAGAGTAGTTATACATATGCAAACTTCAGAATCAAAGAGTCCAATTTAGTTTATATTCTCCATTACTACAACAATGAAGAGAGATGGAAGACTGAATTTAGAGGGAGAACAGTTAATTGAGAAACCACGAACTTTAGAATCAGCCATACATTGAGTTTTCGTAATTGTCAACTGCAGAAAGACATAGAAATGGATACCTGAATTTAATACGAGACGAATTACTGAAAAATATCTTTGTAAACACGAATCTGCGCGTGATTATTCAACGGCAAAAATGTTGACTCGTAAAAATGAAAGAAGAGGAAAGAATAATGATATATCTCTCTGCCCACACACACACACACACACACACACACACACACACACACACACACACACACACACACTTGTTTTTCCATTAACTGATTCATCTACTTACCGATCTCTCTATCTATCTATCTATCAATTCAACCAGTTTACCATTCCGACTATCCATCCATCGATCAACCTATCCTCCACCTCTCTATCTTTCCATCTATCTATCTATCTAACAATCTATCTATTTAACTGTTAATTTTACCCTTTAATAAGAAACCTTCCATGCCAACCAATTATTCCGTTCTCGCCATTGGGTGATAAAAGTTTGCAGAAGCGTAGGAGATTAAAAATTACACAACATAATATCGCCTGAGGAGATAGAAAAAAAAATAAACACCGGAAAAGCATAAATCATAAAGGCTTCGACAATAAAGAGAGAAATAAATATACAAATCCAAATACATAAAGCCAATTCGGAGCAAAGAGTCGTTTTAATGGGAAACAAATGCAAACTATATGATTCCACCGGCGGCGCGCATGATGCTTTATGATACTCTGCGAAATGAAATGAAAGCCAAACAATCAGAGCCTAATTGAATGGGCCGTGAGCGCTCCTTTGTGACATTAAACATGCATACACGCCGAGCGATCACCGGCGGAACTGAGTGATACGTTTCGAAACCTTGTTAAATATGACATACTTTTTGAAGAGTTTTATGCAACGTCCAAATGAAAAAGAGAATAAAAGTTAAAAATATTGATGAATGGCACTTATAACGATGATTTGGGATACAGTGCGCAATATTTTGAACGTGAGTTTATTGATGCTTTTGAAACTTTTTGTGAGATAACTGAGCCGCTGTGGAAATTATTGCAACACTCAAAGGGAATGATGAAAAGTATATAAAAACTGTTATACTTCCTGGGAATTTGCGATACTGAACACTCTACTCAAATATCACGAGAACAAATTAATGAGAACCGAGTGGGAGTTATTGCAGCCTTGTTAAATACTTGAAACTTACTAAAATCAATATGTCGTTCAAATAGAAATTCTGAAGTGTAATTAAACAAATGATAGTTTCTGATAAACTGTGACATCAAACACCGTGCCTCAAACACTCGATATATCAAATTAATGAAAAGTGAGTGATGATTTTGCAGTCATATTGAAATTACGACATGCTGTGAAAAATAAACGAGGCAAAAAAAAGTAAAAGAATAATTAATGAATAGTACTTCGTGAAAAGCTGACATACTAATCACTGCCCTTTTAATTAACGAGAACATGTTGAATACTTTTGACAGCCCTGTTAAATGCCACACTTATACGTTGTAAAAATTAATGAACCGCTGAAGTGAAAAAATAAAACAAAAAATAACAATAATAATCGAATGAGTTAAAACGATATCTAATGATACGAAACACAACATTTGAAGAAAAAAAATACAGAATGCAGAGTAATGTGAACGTAATGATACTTGGAGGAAATGAATACAGAGATAGAAAAATAATGACAAAAATAATAGTGGAAATATAATAGAAACAATAATAGATTACTGTAATAGAAATACAAATAGAAAATTAAAACAGAAATAATGGAAGAAAAAAAAACACGAGAATAAGCGACATGAAGAAATGAACACAAAAATAGAAAAAAATAATAGAAAAATAAGAAATAATAGAATAACAATAGAAATGAAAAAAACGAAAATAATAACAGCAATAACATGAAAAAATCACGAGAACAAATGAAAAAAAACGTAAAAAAAAAAAACTGTGATAAATGGTGACACTCAGAAAGATCAAAAGTGCAAAACGAACGAAGCTTTCCGCCAATTTGTTAACCCAGAGCGCTTCACTTCAAACCCTTCCACTCAACCAGCCAACAGTCCGGAGTGCGTGCCAATGAATGAAACTTTACGAGCCGCTCTGAAACTCTATTCCTATCGGGCGATCTTGAAACAGCTGCCGAAAGACCTCACGTGAAACTGACGCGGAGCTTCATAAATCCAGCACGCCCTCGCTCCAGTCCCCCATTCATACCTGCCCAGGCCTGTTTCTCCTTGCTCAATATCAGATAATAACCCTTTCCCTTGCCTCCTTCCTCTCCCTCCTCCTCCTCCTCCTCCTCCTCCCACTGTGCTTCATATTGCTCATTCTCCTTCTCTCTTTCTCTACCATCTAACCTATTTTCATCTTCATCTCTCTCATGTGAGCTCTTTTCGTCTCCTCTCTATTCTCTTCCTTCTCTTTTCCCTCCTCCTCCTCCTCCTCTTGATCTTGTTAGTTTCCTCTTTTTCATTCTCTTTTTTTCATATTTTTTTCTTTTATGTTCTTCCTCGCACTCTTCTTGTTCTTCTTATTCTCTTTTCTCCTCCTCCTCCTCCTCCTTTTCCTCCTCTCGTCCACCTCTCCTTCATCTCTTGTCTCTTCCTACTAACCTATTTTCTCCACCTCTCTTATTTGGGCTCTTTTCACTTTTTCTCCTCTCTTCTATTCCTTTTTGTCTACCCTCTTCCTACTCCTCATTTATTTTCATTTTATTCTTGTCTTATTCTTTTTTATCTTATTTCTCTTCCCTCTTCCTCCTCATTTTGCTTGTTCCATCTTTTCCACTCTCTCTCCCTCTTCTCCTCATTTCTTCCTTTGTTCTCCTTCCTCTTACTCCTTTCCTTCTTGTTCTCTACGTTTTTCATTCCTCCTCTTTCTACTACTCCTTGTCCTCCTCCTCACCACCACCGCCACCACAACTACCACTACTACAACCACCACCACCACCACCACCACCAGCACATTCTGTTCCGGCTTCAGTTAAATTAATTTCAAAGACGTAATGGCAAGATAATCAACATTCAACAATAACTATTCCATTCCGGTGCCAATCTAGTTCACAGGCTCTCGATTTCCCTCTTTCTCTCTCTCCCTCTCTCGCTCGCTTGTACAAACAGAATACATATTGATGCCGCCTCGTGCAATGTCGGCAGCGGGAGGAAGAGAAAGACAAGGCAGACAGGTATACGGGACACTCCACACACCTGTTAAGTCTCACCGCCATCGCTTCCTTAACGATCTCTCTTTCGGTCTCTCTCTATTTCTCCTGCCCCGATCCTTCCTTCCCTTTGTTTATCCTTCCCTTAAATGTGATCCTGTCTCTCTCTCTCTCTCTCTCTCTCTCTCTCTCTCTCTCTCTCTCTCTTTCTTTCCTCTCATCTCCCTTTCTGTCCTCCATCCTCTACCTGCCTCCCTTACACCTCCTCATCCTCCATCTCCTCCTCAACTACCTTTTATCTTACCCACCTACGTCTTCCCCCTCCATTCTCCCTCTCCAGACCCACCAATCCCTTTCCTTTACCTCAACCCTCTCACTTCTATCTGAAAGGCAAACCACCACAAACACCACCAACTCGTCACAATCACCACCACCACCACCACCATCACCACTACCACCAAGCAATAGAGGTCATGGGAACGGGTTTAGGCTCCCAGGAATGACCCAAAAACTGAATTCCACTCGTAAAAACAGCGAACTTCTTAAATTTCCTGCTGACGGAGATGGTCTTCGGCGGCTTTCCTTCTTTCTCCCGCTTCTCCAGTTTTTCTTACGCTTTTCCTTGTCTTTTTCCTCCTCATACTCATGCTCCTCCTTGTCTTTCAACTCCTTCCTTTTCCAGTTTCTCTTCAACTCTTCCTTCTCTTTCTCCTCCTCCTACTCTTTGTCCTTCTTCTTCAACTCCTTCTTCCTTTTCCAGTCTCTCTTCTACTGTTCCTTCTCTTCCTCCTCCTCTTCACCTTCTTCCTTTTCCAGTTTCTTCTACTCTTCCTTCTCTTTCTCCTCCTCCTACTCTTTGTCCTTCTTCTTCAACTCCTTCTTCCTTTTCCAGTCTCTCTTCTACTGTTCCTTCTCTTCCTCCTCCTCCTACTCTTTGTCCTTCACCTTCTTCCTTTTCCAGTTTCTCTTCTACTCTTCCTTCTCTTTCTCCTCCTCCTACTCTTTGTCCTTCTTCTTCAACTCCTTCTTCCTTTTCCAGTCTCTCTTCTACTGTTCCTTCTCTTCCTCCTCCTCCTACTCTTTCTCCTTCATCTTCTTCACGACCTGTTCTTCAGATTATCCAACTTTTCCTTTGTGATCCTCCTACTCCTTCTCGTAATCCTCCTCTGACTTTTATTTTCTATGTTCCTCTGTCCGTTTTTTTGCTCCATATTTTCCTCCTGTTCCTCAATCAACTTCTCAAATTTCTCACCTCCTCATATTTTTATAACTTTTCCTTTATCTGTTCTTTCTTCCCTTATTCCTCCTCTTCCTCTATTTGGTCTGCTCCTCAACCTTCTACTTTTTTTCCTTCCACATTTTCCTCATTTTCTTCTCCTATTTCTCAACTTTCTTCCCTGATTCATTCTCTTACTCCTCTTCGTCCTATCTTGATCTCTCTTCGGTCAGTTCCTCAACCTCCTACTCTTTCTATTCTTCATACCTACCTCCTCCTCCTCCTCCTCCTCCTCCTCCTCCTCCTCCTCCTCCTCCTCCTCCTCTCCAAATGTCTTTCTGGGCCTGTTTGTCTTCCGCCTCAAGTCTTCGGGGGCAAAAATTTGTTTGTGAACCGATTAACAGCAATTTCAGTTTTCCTTCATTCTTACTTTTCTTTCTCTCGGTGGTAGGGAGGGTTGCGGAAGAGAGGGAGGGAGAGGGAGAGGAAGGGAGAGAAAACTTTTGTCCCTAGGTCCTTATTTTTCCCAAGACAGGCAAAATACTCTCTCTCTCTCTCTCTCTCTCTCTCTCTCTCTCTCTCTCTCTCTCTCTCCTGACGGCCTTCCTTCCTCCCCTCTTGTCGTCTTCCGGTTCTCCTTTCCCTCCCTCTCCTCCTCCTCCTCCTTTCTCCTCCTCCTTTCTCCTCCTCCTCCTCCTCCTCCTCCATTTTCTCCAATCAGATACTCTCCTCCTTTCCTCCTGCGTCTTCCTTTTCCTCCTCCCAGCCAGTAGCCAGAGGAGGAAACGGTGGTGGTGGTGGTGGAGGTGGTGGTGGTAAGAACTCTCGGTTTTACGACTTAGTGGACGAGGGAGAAAAGGCTCATGAAGGTGGTGTTGGTGGTGGTGGTGGAGGTGGTGGTGGTGATGGTGGTGGTGGTGGTGAGGATGGTTTACTGCATGGAACCTCATCTTCATCTTTCTCACCTTCTTTTTCCTCCTCCTCCTTCTCCTCCTCCTCCTCCTCCTCGTATTCAGGGGCTTCATCTTACACATTCTCCTCTCTTTCTCTTCCTCTTTTCTTTCTCCATTCCCTCATTCCTCGTTTTCTTCTTCCTTCCTTTCGTTTCTGACTTTCATGCGGCTTTCCTATATTCACTTCCTCCTTCATTCTCTCCTTCCCGTTCTTTACTGCCCCACCAATTCTTATCTTGCTCCTCTTTATCTCTCTTTCTTTCCTTCCTCGCCTTTGTATATCCTCTCATTTTTCATCCTTCTTCTCTCTTCTTCTTTAATCTTTCTCTCTTCCTGGCTTCTGACACTCCTACTTTTCTCTCGTTTTCTCTTTCTTTTCTGACATTTTTCATCTTCTTCATTTACTTTTTCATCTCTTTTTTTTCTTTTCATTTCTGCCCCATCTCCCAAGCATTGATCCTACCTTCCAATCCTCCTCCTCTCCTCTTCTTCTTCCTCCTTCTCTTCCTCCACTTCCTTATCGATCTCATCCTTCTCTCCTCCTTAGAGTCATCACGGCTTCATCTTTTTCTATCTTTTTTTTTTATCTATCTCTTTCTTCTCAGGTTTCGTATCTTCTTATAATCTTCCTCCTCCTCCTCGTCCTCCTCCTCCTCCTCCTCCTCCTCCTCCTCCAGCTCATTCCTCAGGGTGGAGATAAGCAGTTGGCAAGAGGTCAGTCTCAGCCAATCGTCCATCAGGCTTGCAAAGGAGTGGTCTTGGATTCCACACTCTGACACCCGGACCCTCTCTATCTCGCTCTGGATCAGGAAATGTCGAAAAGGTGGCTAAGTAAGGGAAGACGGATACGGCAAGGCAAGAGAAGCTATAATAAGTAATGCAGAAGCTATATAGGCAAGGCAACAAGGCTAGGCTAAAGGAAGGACGCTAGGCTATATACCTCACTTCTTTACGTCCTCCCTCGCCAACCCACCTTCGGGAGATACGTTCGGGTCTGCTCTTTGCGTGTTCTGGTATCGTTTTCTTAAGTTCGAAGAGGAGGAGGAGGAGGAGGAGGAGGAGACTGATGATAGCCAGGGAACCCATATGAAACAAAAGAGAGAAGAGGAAAAAAGAGAAAGAGGAGGAAGAGAAGGAGATAAATCATACTCGTAGTCGGGGTACACACATGTGGAGCAGAAGGAGAAGAAAGAGGAGGAGGAAGAGGAGGAGGAAGAGAAGGAAAAGTGAAGGAAAGACAAAGGTCACAAACGGAAGTACAACAAATCTCAACGGTTCATGCCTCCCCCCCCCCCCCCCCCCCCACACACCAAAAAAAAGAAGTAAAACGGTAAACTGATGGGACTTTATATCCCTTTCTCTCCCTCTCTCTCTCTCTCTCCCTCACAAGCAGGCAGCCAGGCACGCGTGTATGTATATATATGAATACGAAGGCATGAATGTATGACCGTATGAATGTTTATACAGCAACAACGAACAAACAAGCGGAAGTCACTGACGCGGAAGTATAACGAAGCCGGCGGGAAAATAGGAAGAGGGACGGGTCAGACTTGTCGGAAAAATTGAGTGAATTGGCTCGGAAAATAAGTAGAAGTTGGCTGGAAAATAGAAGAGAAGGTATGGAGGGCGAGGGGCGGGATGGGGAAGGGAGAGAGAGGGAGGAGGGAGAGAGTACGGCAGGGACGGAAAGGGAGACAGGGGGAAGGGAGAGGACAAAAATATGAATCAGTGCAGGGTGGAGGGAGGGAGGGAGAGGGAGAGAGAGAGAGAGGAAGAGAGTGCGGCAGGGACGGAAAGGGAGACAGGGAGGAAGGGAGGTCAAAAATATGAATCAGTGCAGGGTGGAGAGAGAGAGAGAGAGAGAGAGAGAGAGAGAGAGAGAGAGAGAGAGAGAGAGAGAGAGAGCAGCAGGGACAGAAAGGGTGACAGGGAAGGAGGGAAACGAAAGAAAGGAAGAGGGATAGAGAGCAATTAAGGGGAATGATGGAAGGCAGGGGAGGGGATGGAAGGGAGAGGGAGAAAGGGAGAGAGAGGGAGAGGGAGAGACAGAAAGGGAGACAGGGAAGGGGGGAAAGGAACGAAAGGAAGAGGGATAGAGGGCAAGGGGCAAGTTGGAAGGCAGGGGAGGGGATGGAAGGGAAAGGGAGAGAGGGAGAGGGAGAGGGAGAGTACGGAAGAGGTAGAAAGGGAGACAGGGAAGGAGGGAAAGGAAAGAAGAGGGATAGAAGGCAAGGCGAGGGGATGGAAGGGAGAGGGAGAAAGGGAGAGACAGAGGGAGGGAGAGAGAGAGGGGAAGAGAGTGCGGCAGAGAGAGAAAAGGAGACAGGGAAGGAAGAGGGAAAGAGAAAGGGAGAGGGGGAGAGTGCGGCAGGGGCAGAAAGGGAGACAGGGAGGGAGGGAGAGAAAAATGTGAATCCGTGTGTAAAAGGGAGGTCGAGGTCTGGAAAATTGATACACTAAACAGGGAATGACAAAATGTTTTCCCGCGCTTTTATTTTTATTTTTCTTATTTTTTTACTGTTAGTGTCCAGAGAGAGAGAGAGAGAGAGAGAGAGAGAGAGAGAGAGTTGGCACGGCACCTTTTACACAACTGAGAGAGAATAATGTGTGTGTGTGTGTGTGTGTGTGTGTGTGTGTGCAAAAAAGAGAGAGAAATAGATTAATAGATATAGACAGATAAATAAAGAGAAAAAAGAATAGGAAAGACAAAGAGAAAGAAAGAAAGAAAGAAAGAAAGAAAGAATGAAAGAAAGAAAGAAAGAGAAAACTATGCATCCTGTTAGCCTTAGAAAAAAAAATAAAAAAAATACTAATCATTACAGCGAAGCAACAAACACCTACCAAACAAAGCAGAGCGAGAAAAAAAGAAAAGAAAAAACAACAGGAAGAGATTAAAGCGAATTATTTCTAAAAGCGGCAACATGTCACTCTGGAAACGAAGTGAGAGAGAGAGAGAGAGAGAGAGAGAGAGAGAGAGAGAGAGAGAGAGAGAGAGAGAGAGAGAGAGAGAGAGAGAGAGAGAAACACGACCAATGAACCGAGGCTAGAGTCAATGTCTTTTTCTCTGGGCGTGGCGGAAAACTGTGTAAAAGTAAACGTAATAAGTGAACGAAAGAGTCACGTGCCGAGGTGTGGGAGGGAGAGGAAGGAGAGAAGAGGAGGGAGAGAAGAGGAAGGAGAGAAGAGGGAGAGAAGATGAAAAGGTAGGAGAGAGAACGAAAACAGGAAGGAATATTGAGAGATGAACTAAAAAGAGAAGCTGAAAGGGAACAGACTTGAGAGAAGAGACACACAGAGAAAGAGGGAGAGAAGGGAACACTTAGAAAAGAAAGAGGGAGGGAAGGTGGGAAGGAGAGATGGATATGGGAATGAGGGGAGGGGAAGTAGGAGTAATAGACAGAGGGAATGAAAATGAGTTGAAAAGGTAAGATAAACACGTAGAGGAAAAGGAGGAAGAGGTGGACAAGAAAAGAACGAGGAGATGGAAGAAGAGGGAGAGGAAAACTTGGTCAGAAGGAGGAAAACAGGTGATGGAAGTTGAATTAGACATGAAAGGAGAAAACTACCGCCGAAAAATTAAAAGACTACGAAAAATTGAGGAGAGGGAGAGAAACAGGAATTAGAAAAAAGGAGTAAAAAAAAAAAAAAGAAGAAGCAGGGGATGACAGGTATATAAGAGGTAATTGTAAATGCTGGAAATATACACAGAAAAAAAATATTAAAAAAGTAACAGAGCAGGAAAAGTCACGCTATGATTCAGAATAACATGCTGAGCGAAGCGGATTAAGTTGCTGATTGGGTTCCGTGTCTCCGAGTGTAAAAAAAGAAGGTGACACGTGGAGCGGAATTAAAGTTAATGAAAGAAACTATTCCTATATTTTTTTTACCTCCTGTTTCTTTCATCCTCATTCTCGTCCATGCTCTCCTTTTCCCTTCACTTTCCCGGGTTTAATTTACCTCCCTTTTTTTACCTCCTCTTTTGCTTCCTACCTTCTCTCTTCTCTATCCCGTTTCCTTCCTTTCCTTCCTTCCTGTATATTGTCCCTCTGTACCTGTTTCGTCTCTTACAATAATAATAATAATAATAATAATAATAATAATAATAATAATAACATAACACGATGCTTCTTTTTTCTCTTCTTTCTATTCCTTCCAAGTGGCGACCTGACGGAGACTCGAACCCCCGACCACAACTTCAGGGAATCGAAAACAAAATTCACTCAGCCACCAAGCAAAGAAAAAGGGAGTGAAAGAGAGAGTGAGAGTGGGAGAGTTCAGGGTCACCACCACCACCACCACCTGCACCACCACCCACTTCCACCACCTCCACCTCCACCGTCGCTTACTTGACAGGTATTAAACGAGAAAACTTGGCGGTGATGAGGAATCAATTGAAAATCTTAACGACTTGGGGAAGTTTTAATTTGTTAGTTAGTCGCCCTTGCTCAATCGCGCCGGGGAAGAGAGAGAGAGAGAGAGAGAGAGAGAGAGAGAGAGAGAGAGAGAGAGAGAGTGGTTGTAACTATCTGCCGCTATTATATTACTACTATTACTATTACAACAACTATTAGTTATTTCTTCTTTTTCTTCCTCACTTCCCTTCCTCCATCCCTCTTCCTCCTCTCCTCCTCACTGTTCCTCCCAAATCTTCTCTCTCTCTCTCTCTCTCTCTCTCTCTCTTCTACACTCTCTCTGCTCTTTTTCCCTCCTTTCCTCCTTTATCTTCCTACTTCTCTCCTTATCTATCTCCTTCTCTCCCTCCTTCACGATCCTTCTAAGCCCGTTATCTCCCTCCCTTCTCCTTCTCTCCCTCATGATCTCTCTCTTTATCTCTCTTTCCCTGCTTCACTGCTTTCCTTTCTATCTTTTCTTTATTTTTTTCTCTGGTACCTATTTAGTATCTTTTATCTACTCTCTCTCTCTCTCTCTCTCTCTCTCTCTCTCTCTCTCATCCCATCCTCTGTCACCTCGTTATCACAGCGATGAATAAAATTAGCAAAAAGAAGAAAAAGGAAAAAAATATCTAATCATTAATCAAACATATATTTTCTCTTCCATTTAATTTACGTCAGCGCCGACACGAGGGGGAAAAAAAAGAAATAAAAAAAGAAAAACTGAAACTCATGGAAAACAGTCAAGGAAAAAAAAGGCTAAATTAACTGAGCTTTCTTTTTACTTTAACTGAATGTAAAATAAAATAAGAATAAAAATAGAACGTGCAATAATAGACGGTAAAAAGGGCGATTTAACAGTTTTTATTCTTGTTATTTTTCTTATCTCAACAATATACATAAAAATAATAATAAAAATAGAGTAAAAGGATGACGCTAAATTTAGAGCGGCGGTCTTTTTTTTTTTTGGGGGGGGGGGGATGGGGTGAGGGGGGAGCGAGGCGGCAATTAGTCTCAGAAAACAAAAGGTTCCAATAACATGTGACGGCTGAATGGTGGTGATGGTGATGATGGTGATTATGGTGATGATGATGGTGATGATGATGGTGAACGCAGGTAGAACTCATTTTCATTCCTGTCATCTTCCTCAACTCCCTTCTTCCTCCCTTCATCCAGTTCCTCCCATATCGTCTCCTCTCCCCTTCCCTCTCCTTCCCTCCCTCCTTTCTTTCCTCCTCCTCCACTCTCCCTGCAAGCCTTTTTTTTTTCCTCCTTCTCTCCCATATCTTAATGCTTCTCTCTTTCTATACCTACCTTATCTTAACCTATTAACTTGTGATATTGATGTTTATGATGAATGTTGATACTATTAATGATGATGATGATGATGATGGTGGGTAATGGGGAGGGAGGGGGGGTGGAGAGTAGAGAGGAAAAGGTGCATAGAGGTGTAATCCCCGCCTCATTAGCGGTGATGGATTAGGTGTCGGGGGCAGACTCAGCAGTATGTCCCACCACCACCGCCACCAGTAACACCACCAGCATCACCACCACTGACAACAGCAACAATAACACCACCACCACCGCCACCAGTAACACCACCAGCATCACCACCACTGACAACAGCAACAATAACACCATCACCACCGCCACCAGTAACACCACCAGCAACACCACCACTGACAACAGCAACAATAACACCACCACCACCACCAGTAACACTACCAGCAACACCACCACTGACAACAACAACAATAACACCACCACCACCACCAGTAACACCACCAGCAACACCACCACTGACAACAGCAACAATAACACCACCACCACCACCAGTAACACCACCAGCGACACCACCACTGATAACAACAACAATAACACCACCACCACCACCAGTAACACCACCAGCATCATCACTACCGCTACAATCGTCACCTCCATCATTACCACCACTGACATTACCACTACCAAACAACATCAGCAATAACGTCATTACCACTATTTTCATTACATTACTCATTATCATTTTCATTAAATCATCATCATCATAATCATACTCTTCTTTGTTTCGTCACTGTAGATAGATAGATAGATAGATAGAGAGAGAGAGAGAGAGAGAGAGAGAGAGAGAGAGAGAGAGAGAGAGAGAGAGAGAGAGAGAGAGAGAGAGAGAGAGAGAGAGAGAGAGAGAGAGAGAGAGAGAGAGAGAGAGAGCATGTAATAATAGAAGCACAGGTGAGAGAGACAAGGGAGGAAAGCAGGAAGAGGCAAGGAGGAATAATGATTAATAAGGGAGAGAAGGAAGATGCTGAAAGAGGGAGAGAAAAAAAGGAGGAGGAGGAGGAAAATTAATTGGACCCCCTAGGACAAGGAGAGAGAGAGAGAGAGAGAGAGAGAGAGAGAGAGAGAGAGAGAGAGAGAGAGAGAGAGAGAGAGAGAGAGAGAGAGAGAGAGAGAGAGAGAGAGAGAGAGAGAGAGAGAGAGAGAGAGAGAGAGAGAGAGAGAGAGAGAGAGAGAGAGAGAGAGTAGGACACCCCCCCAAAAAAAAGATTAATAACAGCCCTTTCAGAGACCAAGGAGGGAATGCAAGAAAAAAAAGAGAAAGAAGTTAATGACCAAAGAAAAAAAAAGGAGGATAAAAAAACAGGAAGGTTAACTGGAGGAGAAGACGGATGGCAGATAAAAAAAAGGGAAGAAAAGAAAAGACAGGTTGAGCTGACGTAGGGATAATGAGGGAAAAAATAAATGACAGGGCAGACGAGTGAACAGGGAGAGAGAGAAAGAAAGGAGGCGACGAGGATGAATATGACAGGGAAAAAAAAAGAAGGTTATGAAAAGACAAAGAACAAGTAGAAGACAAAAACTACGTAAGCCAAAGAAAGAAAAAATTGAAAAAAAAAAAGACAAAAGGGAGACAAAAAAAATGCAAAAAAAAGATAAAATATATATAAGGAAAATAAAAGAAAGATACACAAGATAAAAAAAAAAGGTAGCAAAGTAAAGGAGAAAGAAAATAAAGAGAGACAAACAAATCAAGTCGGAGAAATATAATCAGAAACCAAAAGAAAAAAAAGATAAAATTATAAGATTGAAAAGAATAAAAAGAATGAGACGGTAAGAAGAAAGAGAAAGTGTGAGAGAGAAAGAGAAAGAGAAAGGAGGCACATAAGGAAGAGATAAGGAGACGTAAAATAGATAAGAGATATAACGCGGAAAGAAAATGGGGCAAGAGGAGACGGGATAAAGAGGGGAGACAGAGAAGAAAAAAAAAGAGATATTAAAGGAGAGAGAAAGGCGAAGGAGACGGAGCTTGAAGGAATATTGATAAGGAGAGAAAAGTTAAAGAGAGAGAGAGAGAGAGAGAGAGAGAGAGAGAGAGAGAGAGAGAGAGAGAGAGAGAGAGAGAGAGAGAGAGAGAGACTGTGTGTGTGTGTGTGTGTGTGTGTGTGTGTGTGTGAATTAATTAATTAGTACTTTGTTCTGATTAGTTACGGTGTACTGCTGAATTATTTATGTTGTGTGGAGTTACTGTTTATGCATGTGTGTGTGTGTGTGTGTGTGTGTGTGTGTGTGTGTGTGTGTGTGTGTGTGTGTGTGTGTGTGTGTGTGTGACAACAAAATTAGTGTTCAATGATTCCTACAAATAAAAGAAACTGAGAAAAGTGCAAAAGTAACAAGCGAAGGAAAAAGTATTAATAATGCCGAGTAGAAATAACATGAAGAGACAGGAAGAGAACATCAAGGATTAGGACACAGACAAAGGTCGAAGATATCGCAATAGTAACAATAAATGGAGTGGGAATGTTAAATGTGTAAAATAAGTGACAAAAGAAAGGCAAGCAACATTGGAAAAACACTTTGCCTTTCTTAATACGTGTGTGCTGCACTGTACAGGACTGGGTCATGAAGTGTTGCATTGTACAGTGTGTTGACGAATTACTATTACTTGATCAGTGTCGCATTATGTCTTCTTTTCAATACAGTTTTGCATCGTGTTCTGTCTAGCTCACCTGTACCATCATCATCATCATCATCATCAGACAATAGAAGAGGACGATAAGGAAGGGGAGGAAGAAGGGGATATGTGATGAATTACCGCGTCACCTAAAAATAGTGTTGCCTCGTGTATTGCTTCAACATTCAGAGCTGCTTCATCAGAGAGTGTTGCACTGTGTTGCGGGGTGCTCATATCTGCCCTCATCATCAGAAAGAGAGGAAAGGGAGGAGGAGGAGGAGGAGGAAGAAGAAGGGCAGAGGGTGGCGAGAGGAGGGGGGGAATGGAAGGGGTGAAGAACAAAGATAAGGGTGGAGAGGGGAGGGGTGGGGTAGATTAGCGAATGGAAGGGTAGCGAGGAAGAAAAAATGGAAGAGTGAGGGGAAGGGTGATAAAGGCAAGGGAAGGATGACAAGGTGAACAGAAAGGGGGAGAGGAAGGGGGAGGGGAAGGATGGTACGGGCAAAGGGAAGGGTGCTATGGGGAAGAGGAAGATAGGGAAAGGGGAAAGAATAAGAGGAAAGAGAAGGGGAAGAAGGGTGAGAGGAAGGGCGGTAAGGGTAAGGGGAAGCATGATAAGGAGAAGAATAGGGGAAGGAGGTGAGTGAAAAGGTGTTTGGGGCAAGGGGAAGAATGCCATGGGGGAGATTAAGAGGAAAGGGAAAGGGTAAGGGAAGGGGAGGGAGACGAGGGAGATTGGGAAGGGTAGGGGCGAGGGTAAGGGTGTCTGGCAGCGCTATGAAACAACAAGGGAACGGACAACAGGAGCAAGGAGGCGTTAAGAGCTAAACTAAAGTGATGTATATTAGGGAGGGGACGAGAGAGAGAGAGAGAGAGAGAGAGAGAGAGAGAGAGAGAGAGAGAGAGAGAGAGAGGGAGAGAAATATAACATTCCTCCTTTCATTTCTCTCCGGTTCTGTGAAATTAAACGAGATAGTGTGTTCCCTCTCTTTCTCTCTCTCTCTCTCCCTTTCTCTTTCCTCCCCTTCTGTATTATTACTATCTGCCTGTCTGTCTGTCTATCTGTCTATCTGCTTGTGTGCTTGTCCTACTGTCTATCTCTATGTATTTGTCTATCTGTCTGTTTGTGTCCCTGTCCTTCTGTCTGTCTGTTTGTCTTTCTCTCCTTGGCTGTCTATGTGCTGGTCTATCTGTCTAATATTACCACTTCCTCTGTCTGTACTTCTGTCTATATCTCTCTGTGTCTGTCTGTCTGCCTATGTGTTTGTCTACCGTCTGTTCGTGTCCCCGGCTCTCTGTTTGTCTGCCCTTCTGTCTGTCTGATTTTTCTGTCTATTTGTCCATGTACTTCTTAGCCTGTCTGTACGTGTCCTTTCCTTTCCACCTGTCTATATTTCTGCCTCCCTGTCTGCCTCCAATATTTTCTCTTTTTATCCCCGCGTTCAGGTCAAAAGTTCAGTTCACTTCTAATGTTCCTCTGGGCCTTGTTAAACACTTACTCCAATGTTTTTACCTACTATATATAATTTTTTTTTAACTTCTAGGATTTAAAAAAAGGATCATATATTATTTTCACCTTACGTCATGCTTCTGCAGTGTTTCCCCTCTTCTTCTTCTTCTTCTTCTTTTTCTTTAATCTGATACTGTTTTATTTTCCCTTTTGCATTCTTCCCATTTTCTTTTTTAAATCAATGCTCAGTAAATCTACACCTCGTTTTCTTTATATCTTTTTTTTTCTTTTCTTTCATTTTTCTTTCAAGTCTTTTACTCTTTCCTGTTCTTTTATTTCTTCCTGTTATTCTTTTTCTTCTTGTTCTTGATCTTTTTCTTCTTCTTCTTCTATATCTCCTCCTCCTCCTCCTCCTCCTCCTCCTGATCTTCTTCCAGGCGACTAATTTTCCCTCGTCAGATCTCGGTCCACATTTATCTCCACATAATCTCCCTCCACTTTTACCTCTTGATTTTAATTATCTCCTTTCTCTCCCTCTCCTCTCCTCTCCTCTCCTCTCCTCTCCTCTCTCTCTCTCTCTCTCTTCTCTCTCTTCTCTCTCTCTCTCTCTCTCACCTGTGACCTCTCTCTTTCAGCGCCTCGTCAGAAACATCACACAATCTTACCTGCAAAAGAGAAAAGAAAGACACGTTAGAACACACGAACAAATGCACAAACAATATCTCTCTCCTTTTTCCCATTAATTTCTCTTCATAAACGCTGAAAACTTCCAACAATTCTTCCTCTTCCTCCTCCTCCTCCTCCTCTTCAATTTCCTTCCTTCCCCTCTTCCCATTATTTTTCTCTCCTCCTCCTCTTCTGATAATTCTTCCTCCTTGTGGTTTTATTTTTCTTCTTCACTAAATCTGTTCCCTCTATTCTCTCTCTCTCTCTCTCTCTCTCTACTCCTTATCACCATTATTTTATTTTTCTCCTTTTTTCCATCTTCGTTGTTTTCCTCACGTTCCTCCGCTTGTTATTCCTGGTATTCTCCTCCTCCTCCTCCTCCTCCTCGTGCTTTATTTTTCTTCTTTTCCTCCTTTTTTCTCCTTATTTTTTCCTTTCATCTCATTCGTTATCTCGCCTTTTCTTTTAATCGCTTCTTTCATATTTGGCTTTTTGTTCTCTTTTTCTTTCACTTCCTACCATATTCTCATTTTCCACCCTTATGCTCTTTCCTCCACCTTCTATTTTCTCTTCTTTCTCCTACTCTACATCCATTTCCACTTCCTCCTCATTTTCATTTTTTCCTCCTTTTCTTTCCCCGTTTTGATTTACCTTCTCTTCTTCCTCTTCCTCTTCCATCGCCTTCATTTTTGCTTCTTCCTCCTCTTACTTCTCCTTTTCCTTCGCCTTCCTTTTCCTACCTCCTCCTTCTCTTCCTAATCATCATCATTAAAATATATTTCCTTGTTACCGGTTCTCTTTCATATCTTCCTTTCCTACGAGCTCTTCTACATCATTTTCAACGCCTCCTCTTCCTCCTCCTCCTCCTCCTCCTCCTCCTCCTCCTTTTCTTCGTGATCGGTACCAGACTCAAAATGTTCAACTCGGCGCCTCACACACACACACACACACACACACACACACACACACACACACACACACACACACACACACACACACACTTGGAATTCGGGTCTCGGCTCCTCACTCTTATTCGCCATCAAAGGGAGGGAGAAAAAAGGTGAGAGGAAGAAAGAAGTGAGAGAGAGAGAGAGAGAGAGAGAGAGAGAGAGAGAGAGAGAGAGAGAGAGAGAGAGAGAGAGAGAGAGAGAGAGAGAGACCCGAACAAAAGACGGGAGGAAAGAAAAAGGATAAAGAAAGGGAACCGAGAAAATAATAAAGAGAACCAAAGGGGAAACGGAGCGTGAGAAGGGCGGGTGTAAAAAGAAAGAAAAAGAAAGAGAAAAAGAAAGAGAAGAAGATTAAGAGAAGAAAAAGAGTAAAATAAAGTGACAAAAAAAATGGAAGGGTAGAAAAAGGAACTAAAACAAGGAATAAAGAAAAAAAGAATAGAGGAAAGAAAACGCCAAATAAATAGAAATAAAATAACTGAAATATGCAAGTAGAGAATAAACGGAAGGAGGAAATAGGAGAAACAATAAACAAAGAAGAAAAAATGGAGAGAAAAGACGAAAAATGTAACAAAAAGAGGAGGAGGAGGAGGAGGAGGCAGAAAGGAAGAAAGGAAGGAAGAAGAGAAAAAATAAACAAAGAAGGAAAAAGAAAGTATGAAAAGACGAAAACTGGAACAAAAGAAGGAGGAGGAGGAAGCAGAGAGGAAGAAAGGAAGGAAGGAAGGAAGAAGAGAAATAATAAACAAAGAAGGAAAGAAAGGATAAAAACACGAAAAATGAAACAAAAGAAGGAGGAGGAGGAAGCAGAGAGGAACGAAGGAGGGAGAGAAAGAGGGAAGGAGGGAGGGAGGGAAGGACATAAAGCTTCTTCAATGCATTAAGGCGAAGAGCAGGTGGAAAATGTGGCAAATAAAGGAGGTAATGAAGCTTAATAAGAGGATGAAGGGAGTGGAAAGTATGAGGCGGGGCGGGATTAAAGGAGGAGGAGGAGGAGGAGGAGGAGGAGGAAGGAGGTTGCGGGCTGAAGATGAAGAGGATAGAGAGATGAAGAGGAAGAAAGGAAAGAGAAGGAAAGGAGGGGAGGATGAATGTAATGAGAGAGAGAGAGAGAGAGAGAGAGAGAGAGAGAGAGAGAGAGAGA